>NC_054388.1:69943327-70243327 GCF_017654675.1 Xenopus laevis
ACAGTTAAAGAGTCAGTAACCCCTCCCCTCCAGAGCTGCTTTAGAAGGTGAACATTTTAACTTTACATTTCAATATTAGAAAAAACGTTCATAAATAGAAAATGGAAAGTAATTGCAAAAGGTCTTTATTTCTGGTGAACAATCTGAAACCAACTGAACTGAAAAAAGGATTTGAAGTCAATCAACCACTTTAATAACTGGAACCTACAGTTAACAGGAGTGACCTTTTTACTCCTTTTTCCTGATAAATTGTGGGGAGCTGCAGCCTTAGAAAAAATGTTATCTTGCCTCATGGTAGCAGCACCCCTTGAGGACAATCCCAGTGTAACCTGTGTTATATTGTTAGTGACCTGGGTCATATTTCTAGCTAATATTAGCCTTTATAATAGCCTTTCATAAGTAATGTTTAGGAACAAATATGGATATTCAAAATGCAGAATATTTGGACCTGACTGAATGCTTCACAAAATATGATCAACATATTTGAAAGGGTTATTATGGAAGATAGCTGATCCAGGAACTGGTCCGATTGCTATCTTGGAGTCAGGAAGGCAAATTGGAGAGTCTTCAGAAGGGGATTTTTTGCCTTCCTCTGGATCAACTAAGCATGTAAGGTAGGTTATACACAGACATAAAAGGTTGAACTTGATGGACATGTGCCTTTTCATCCTAAATTACTATGTTATTATGTTACAGAATTGCATATTCTTGAAACAAAAATATCAGTATTCCACATTGCATGGTATTAAAGGTTCTGATTTGGTCCAGCTGCAAAAAAGGCTGGGATTTGGCCAAATGTAAAAAAAACAAAATCTTGGATTCATTGCATTTACAGTTATTTTTAGCAGGTATCACACATTTGATACACTGATAAGTCATTCATAAACAATTTCAAATACCTCATTTATATCTTCTACAGTTGTGCCAAACTCTAGATGACTTAATAGCTTCTCTTCTTGTTTGTCCACAGTGGAATTCCAACATGTACTATCATGTTCCATTTTAGCAATCTGCTCTTGAAGTTCCATGACTGGAATGGTGATGTGCTTCTACATAAGGAGAGCAAGAAATAACATTAATTTGTTTACTCTAAAATGTATATATCTAAATATTATACAAAATATGCATCCCTGTAGGAATACCCCAAATATGCATTTTCTTGAAAGAAAAGCACAAAACACCAAAAAAACGTAGTATTTGTTTGTTCTCGGTCACTTTCAAGCGCGACTAATGCTGAATCACAAGTGAGCCCTAAACCCAAAGAAATTGAGATCATGAGTAGGCAATATCACCATGCATTTACAATTTAGGACGCTGATGTCCAACCAGTGGCTCGTGTTACTTTCAGATGTTGTTCTCAGTGAACTCAAAGTAGGTGCTCATTTTTGGAATACTGACTTGGAGGAAAGGTTTGGAAGCTTAAACACAATGAGGTAGATTCAGTAAAGGGAAGAATTGTCGCCAGCGACTGCTTTGCACACTTCGCCAGGTGAAACTTCACTACCAGTACGATAATTTACTTAAATGCGAAGTTGCGTCCTGTGTGCCAAGCGATGTTGACTTTTTGCTAGTGTTACTTCGGCAGTGCGAGTGTTTCAAAGGAAAATTATGCTAGTGATTGATTCTGCCTAGCGAAACTTCATTAGTCCTCTTACACTTTGGTAAATTTGAATAGGGCAGGTACATTAAAATCATATGGACGTCTTTATTGGAGATGTTGGTGCAAATGCTTGAAGTGGCCACTTTTTATTACAAATGTCCAAGCAACCTGAATAAAGACAAAAGAGATCCTTTAATGCCCTAACCATGAGTCCACCCTAAAATTAATGTTCCATGTCCCTCAAATGTCTAGGGAAAAATGTTAACCGAAAAAAAGTTTGCAGGCAATCCTGCTTAAAAAAAGAAATGTCGCCAGCATTTTTACAACTTTAATGCATTTCCGGCAGACAGGATATGATGTAACTGACATAAGATTGAGGAAGAGCTAGCTTCATTTTAGCAGTTTACCTGATTTGAGGTGATGAAGTCAACTGTGGCGAAAGAGGTAGCGTTCAGTAAAATTCGTACTTTACTGAATTTGCGGAGTAATGACCGTTCACAAGAGCGATAAGTCATCTGGCGATAGAGTGCAAATGAATGCTAGCGACGGTCCCGTTCGCTAGCCTACACCTGTTAGTAAATTGGCAATGTCCCCGCGGATGGGATTTCTGGCGAAATGCCACTAGCGTTAGCCACTTCGCCTTTTGGTAAATCTGCCCCAATATGTGTACTGGACCAAACAGACCCACCTGACTTCAGACCAAACAGACACACCTGCAGTCAGCCAGTCCACATAGCAATGACCAAATAACCAATTACAGTCCGTACTGAGTACCCCCTAGGAATTTTATTCATGAAAATGTTGCTCCTCAACTTTTTTTTTTATATTTAAATGTGGCTCAAGGGTAAACAAAAAAGTGTGGGACCCCTGGTCAAGGATGTCTCAGAGGAATTTGAGGGACTATACAATAAATTGTCAGTCATGGTCAAGCCTTACCTTTTGTGTGTTATGCAGAGCTGTGCAAACTTTGCATAAACTTTTTATTGATATTTGCTTTAATTTGATAGTTATATATAAAGAAAATAGGCCACAAGTGATGCTATGCCAGTTATCTGGATACTGGTCTATTAACTCACTAATGCATTCCTGAACAGATATTTCTCTTACAAGACTAGGAGGATGAAAGCGCTAACCAATCTAAAGCTGGCCATAGACGTTAAGATTTTTAAAAGATCTTTTCGTTATCACAAGACCAAGCTTATCTTAAATGATCATTTCCAGTGATATCATCTAGTTGAAGACAGGACAACTGTGGGTAGCTGCCTGCTTGGCCCTGCAAGAAATTGGACAATGGATACATTTCACTGTGAATGATGAAAATTTTCTAATTTGACTGACCTATTTTCTGACTGATATTGGACGAAAAATCGTTAGATGCACGATAGTTCAGTGCCCACTAACCTCACGATAATTTGATGGATTTGTCAGATCGCACTAAAATTGTTCTTCAGGGAGAGAGAAAATCTTAACGTCTATGGCCACCTTTTAATTTAGAGTGCTGGTATGCCTACGCTCCTATGAACTTTAAAGACTAATACAGTATGTGCTTTTACTTACAGAATGTTGTATTATAGATATGATTTCTCTTCCCAAGTTAACTACAAGCTTATACAAAGTTTGGAAATGAGTTTGCTGATCCTGCTTTTGATTGAGTCGGAGTTCATGATTGAGCTGGAGTTCATGATTGAGCTGGAGTTCATGTTCAGGCTGAAGTTTCTGTTCTGCTTTAACAAGGATTTCCAACTGTAATACATAAAAACAAAATGGAAAAAGAGATCTCTTAGTGACCTTTTGCACAATGTAACCTTTCAGAACTTTGGCTCCTAGTATTTCTTTGTTTCACAGCTGAAAAAGTAACACATCAATGAGTCCATCATTTTTATCATTAGTTGCTCTTCTCGTTCTTTTTTGGGTACTGGGGATCAATACTGCATATTCTAGATGGGGCCTTGTGAAATGGAGGATTTCCCTAAAAATGTGTATATATGGGCTGAGTTGTCTGTTGCACTAACCCATAAATATACTTTTGCATTCCTTATTCTGCCTGCAGCAGACTGATCAAATCCAATTGCTGATGGATTTCATTATACCTATTTTCACATTTCTACAAATACAATATTATTATTATGTATAAAGTGCCAACATATTCTACAGTGCTGTACAATAAATGTGTCTATACATCAAATATACAAATTTACATTAAAAAGGAGTCAATAATAGATACAAGAGGTAAAGCGAGCGCTGCCTAAAAAAGCTTACAGTGTTAAAGTATGTCACTTATACAGATGAGACTTACCAAAGGGTGTTTATCTAAAGAGCTTGCTGAATAATGTTTCGTAGAAGCTCTCTGGCAACTTGTGCATGCATAGGATAAGTCATTACTACTTACCTCTGTCTTGACTTGATAAAATGCAACCATCTTGATGAAAATATCTTCATATTCTGCAATGCTGTTCCTTACTTTCTGGTGAAGCTCAGCCAAGTCATTTATTTTGCCAGATTTTTCTGGCAATTGTGTGCCTTCCCGGGTAAGGAGATCAGATATCTTTATAGCATATTCAGCATCAGCATTGATATTCTGGTAAAATAGCCAAGCAGTGGATAGAATTACTACTCACAAACCCACAGTGGTGATTTTAAAGAAACGTTTTATTCATAGACTTAAAGCTGCAAGAGAAAGTATAAAAGCACATACAAAAAAATATACTCTGGAATACACAATAGAGGCCCTTAGGGCCCTTGAGACATGAAAATGTAAAAAAAAATGAAAACAAAATAATAAAAGAAAAAAAATATATTTATTTACATAAACATATATTTATTTTTTATATTTTTATTATTAAACCCACATATAAAATGTTCTTTAACATAAATATAGTAAATTCTCTGCTGTTCTATTCCATCTATATTATTATATTTATCATTTATTTATATAGTGCCAACATTTTCCACGGATATTGCAGATGATATATATCAGTCAGATCAGTCTTTGTATCAGTTAGGCTTACAATCATAGTCCCTGTAGTATAAATATATACTACTAGCTCTGATTTTGTCCTGGCAAGAAACTATGTTTCTTAATGCTTAGTGTGTCTCTAGCAGTGCTCTTTTAATCTTTTAATATTTTAAATATTTGCATACTGTTAAAGACACAATTACCAGTCGCAATGCTGGTCAATGCATTCCAGAAAAGACAACTGTGCCCCCAGTATGCTCAAGGACCCAGCCAGGAGCCACAAATCTTTTTTTCATATGGCAGCCTGAGTTACTGGTAGCTACTGAATTCAGAATATGTAATAAGATCTTACAGTAAGCACTGACTGGCACAGAAAGAAGAATAAAAAGCTTGCAGTAGTTTGACCTCCTTACTGGTTTCTAATCACCCTTTTCCTCTGTCACCTGTTTTTTTAGCTTAGAAGTCACAATAAGATTGGGATGAAAGAGTGAAAAGGGTGGCATTTGCAGAAATAGTCAGTCTGAAAACCTAACTGAGGGTTCAACATAAACTTACAATGGTAAAAAGGTAAATGTGATGATATTAACTCACCTGATACTTATTTTTAATCTGATTTAGTTTTTCTTGTGCATTTAGGATAGCTTGGAAGTTATTTCCCAAGCTCAGAGCATAAAATGGTTGTAGATCCTTCTCCAAGGCTTCTAATCCATCGGTAGCCTACCAAAGGAAAAAATGTGGCTTGTAACATTTATCTACTAATGAGAACATGTAATGGACAATGAAACCTACAAATCATTGGAACAACATTAGGGGATCATTGTAAATAACTGAAGAAACATTTTTGTAATTCAGTGTGCCACTTGTATCAGAACCAGAGAATCAAGAAAACAGCAGTCCTGCCATCTTGGCTGGGTCACTTCCCGAAATGAGTTGGAAGCCATAAAAAAATGCTGCCTATTTCTGCACAGGTCAGAACCATTTTATCTTTGTGAAAACAATGTAAATCAGGAAGAGATAGGGGAGTTAATCGGGCCCAGGCATAAACTTAGGTTTAGGGTTTAAGTTTAGGGATTGCATTTGGGTTGCAAGTGGGTTGGGATGAAGTTTGTGCGGGCAGCAGAGTTCATTTGGGGAGGGTGCTTGGGACGAAATAAGCCCCTGGAGGCAATATAATGAAGCATGCCTTTGGATAAGATTACATTTGCCTTTACATATTTTTTTTGATCTATTGAATACGTTTTTCTTTTGGTACAGTTTTGCTAAAGTCCCATTTCCAAAAGTGATGAATATTTCAAGAATTCACTCTAGAATTTGACATGCATTTGTTTCACCGTACAAAAAAAATCTTTTTGTTGGGGAAAAAAGGCAGGGAAAATGTGATTAATATAATTACTCCATGCATTTTTGTTGCATTTGGAAAGTGTGTAAATATTTGCTTGATGCGTGTATGTGCCTTTCTTTAGTGTACAATACAAATCAATGACATACACACATTTCTGAAATATCATGGAAATGTATGTATATTTATCTATATATCCCTGATCCCCTTGCACAAGACCACTTACTGACTGTAACTTGTCTTTAATTGTCCTCCATTGTTGCTTTGTGGCATTTGCTTGATTTAAGCGTTGCTGCCATATTAAACCAAGATTTGTGATCTCTGCTTTTTCCTTATTCAGATTATCAATAGTTCTTTCAATTGCTTGTGCATGTTTGTTGTTCAAGATTGTGTTGGTATTCATCTGCAAGAAATGTTCATCACATAAACCAGTTTTATTTGGTGCGATTTATCCTGTGTGTTTTTGCAGGCTATATTCACATGAAAATACCAATCTCTTGTTTTTTTTTTACACATTTGCCTAAATCTTTTGCTTGAAAATATTTTATTTGATTTTAATATTAAACAAATATAATCAGTATGACAGCAAATGTTATGCAGACGAAGAGAAAATATTATATTAGATACAATGGCATAACACTAAATACCCTTAAAGAAGACTAACAAGAACTTACTAAAATTAACTAAGCCAGTGGAGGTACATATAATAAAAGAAATAAAGAAAAACATCCATTCATAGACTAGAATGTCAGAAAGAACATCTTACAATTGAAGAAACCGCCTTATTTAATCAACAGTCTTGGAATTGCAAATTTCAGAATAAGGAGATCAAATCAGTCTAAAAGAATCTTTTGAATTATTCCCTTTGGATTTAGTTAATAAGGCTTCTTGCCAGCTAAGCTGATTCATATAAGAAATTGTGTCCGATAAAGAGGGGGGTTCTTTCTGTAACCAGGAATTAAATAAAGCTTTCTTAGAAGCAGCTAGAAAAAAAACTGTCAATAATTTATTTTCATGGGAAATAAAATTTGTCTTAGGGACTGAAGAAGACATTATATTATCTAAATGTAAGAAAGCGAAGCACAGAGACAATTTAATATTTATCTTCAATTTAAAATTCAGAAAACTAGTGACTTCCCTCCAAAATAGATCAATCTTTGGACAGGACCATAAATAATGGAAAAGTGACAAATTAGTCTTGTCACATATACGACAATATGAAATAGGGCTATTAGAGGATTTTTTTTTTACATAGCCTAGGTGGATAAGCTTATAGTGTTGTATCCTCCAACTTTCTGTGCCTAAATCTGAAAGGAGAAGGCACCCCCAAATGATTGTATTTACGAACAAAAAACCAATGGCACATCCGATGCTGTTAAACCAGTTGTGAGTTGTTTATTAGCTCATAATAGTGGCAACTCACAACTGGTTTAACATCATCGGATGTGCCATTGGTGTTTTGTTCGTGGAGACTATTTTTAGGCCCTTGGCAGTTTTGGGGCCATACACCTAGAGGCACCTGATACCAAACAGGTAACACTGGAAGCAGCACTCCATCCCTGTATTGTATTTACTTAATTGACACCCCAGGTCGCTGCTCATATCAACAGAAAACTGCACCGGCCTGGGGTTCTTCAAGCGAGCACCACAGAGCGATCCTCTTCCTGCAGTAGCGCAAAAATGAAAAAACTTTAATGAAAAAAACAGACAATTTAATTCTACTGTGCATGGGTCTGCCCCAGGATATTTGAAAAGAGAAGAAGTGAAGAAGACTATCGTTCCGTGGTGCTCGCTGGGAGAACCCTGTGCTGGTGCAGGTTTCTGCTAATAGGAGCACCGGACCGGGATGTAAGGTAAGTAAATACAATCACTTGGGGGGTGCCTAACTTTTGGCACCCCCAAGTGTAAATGACATTCCTTCTCTTTAAATAAAACAACTATTCCTTACCATTTTCATGATATTTAGGCAGTTCTGCCCCATATCTTGAACTGTGAAAATCTCTGTAAGGACAAACTGTAACTGTGCTTCTGCTGATTTCAGGACTGATGCTTTATCTGTCTCTGTGTCTTCTTCTGTACTGGATGTATACAGTTTTCTCAGACTCTGGATGGCAGATTTCAGCTAAAATAAATGTTAAAAATTGACTTATGTAAGCATATTATTGTAGAAGTATAAATATCAAACATTCCTATGTACATGATGTATTTATAGTACAGTATATAGAAGCTATTAGATGCAAGTGTAAAGATCGGGTAAAGATGAATTCTCTGTAAAATTAGAAAAACAGAAACAGTAGAAGTATTGTAAAAGAACAAGGAAAGTTACAAACAATGGGGGGGGGTAATTTGTTTACCTTTTGCCCCTGGCTGGTGAGCATCTTCTATAAAAATTGAATTGGCCCAGGGTAGTTTGCAGCATAATGGCACAATTTTATTGACCACATTCCATGCACAAGTACAGACTTAGCAGCAAGCATTCCTACAATGTGCATCTGTCTGTCCCACGCCTGAGCATGGAAGCAGAACAAAAATGGAACCACTGTGCTTCCAGTAAATTACGATTAATTTATTATAGAAAAGGTGCACTGTACTGGGGCAAAGGGTTAGTGGTTTGACTCACTGGGGGAGGGGGTGCCCGACATTATCAGTGTTTGTAGTATGACCAAATCCTTTGTAAATCAGGCCTTCCTTGTCTTCTATTGATCCTCTGCAGTTTGTTATGGAATCAATTGCAGATAAACTTTAATGCCCTGCATTTGTAAAATTTGTACCTCTGACGATGATTTTAAAAATGCTATGTATCCATTTAAACATTCCAGTTTTTCATCAATACTTTGATTCAAATCTTTTAAATGTTCTTCCAGTATATGAATGCGGCTGCTAAATTCTTCTGTGCCCGAAGGAACATGTTCAGCGACCTCTCTCGTGGTCTTGACAGCTGTTTCCATGTATTGCGATGCCTCCTATATAAAAAAATTGTTAAAAAAAAAAACAGCTTGCTATACAAATAAGCACCAAGGCTTAAAGATCAGATAAACGCCTGCATAAAGTAAGGAGTAAGGAGACTTCTGTGGGGCCCAGGAGGTAGATGAGTCCCAGTGTGACATTGACTGATAAGAAGTTTCAGTGCAGTTTTATGAAAAAATGTTTCATTTCCAAGGTTTAGGGGGAAGTTATAAAATTAAAGTCCCATAACTTCTAGTTAAACCACTGATAACAACAAATTGGAGTATTAACCCATGATAATTAATCAGCAATAAACTTTTAATGATCAACTACAATTAGGCTAATGAAAACAAAATTCTGATTAGTTGTTATGTATTCTATTGCAGAATAAAACTCCCCTGGTGACAGTGATAGCATACATTGTTCTACAACAGCTGGATGGAAATATGAAGGTTGTGCCTGCCTCTTCTAGGCTATAAGGGTAAGGTCACAATTGGCGATTTGGGGAGATTTAGTTGCCTTTGTATTCCGAAGTCGCCCGAAGTTTCCTTCGGGAGACTTCGGAATACGAAGCGACGCATGTGCTATGCCGCAGGCGACTTTTCATTTTAGCAGGCGCAAGACAGAGGTAAGGCATTTGGGAAGATTGGTCGCCACAAAGACGAGACGATTAGTCACCAGGCGACTAAATCTCCCCAAGTCGCCCAGTGTGACCTTACCCTAAAACTGCATAATAATTACAGGACAATACTAAATACAAACTAATTGAGTGAGTACATTTTCTGCTCCCTCTGGTGATTCACACATCATTGCTACAGCAGCTGCAGTGCACCCAGTTCATGAATTGTAAGGTGTTCATTGTATAGCTGAAAGCCCGTTCACATGAGCACCCATGTACTAAGTAGCCCCAGTGCCTTTGGATCAGCAGAGGATGTTCCCATTACTATTTTGTCATGCTGGTACCTCATCTGCATTTCTAAAACAAAATGTGTGATGTGTGTCTGTGTATAGACAGTTTTTTGTGTTTATTTTATATTCATGGACAAGTGACATGAAAGGATACAAAACTGTGTCCTTTAACACTTAAGGGACTGGTAAACAGGGATTGAGGATACAGCAGCTGGATGCTATGCATGGATTTATCACTGACCAACCCAGCATTGGGCCACACCTAGTGATCCAATTAATTAGCTAGCAGGTGTATTGATACAATTAGCCCCTCTTTTATAAAACCTATAATAAAACCAAAGTGGCTGTAGGAAAATGTTATTATAAGATGTAAATCCATTCAGTTCACACTTATGTGATACCATAGAAATCTCCCCAGACTTTGATCAAAATGTCACTGAAATTAAGTTTTTACTCCAAGGATGTTGAAACCAATTTTGAAGAATTTTCTAAAACTCCCATTTCCAATATAAAAAGAATACACAGCAACATTTTTGAAACTGAATATAAATTAATGGGATTTTATTAACGTTATACTGTGTCCTGGCAGCATACATTTTGCTCTCTGGCTGTTATTAGGTTCATGTAAAGAATTACCTTTGTTTGATTAGCCAACTCTATAAGTTTACTCAGGACTTCCTCACATTCAGCCAGACTCCATCCAGATTCACAGTATCTTTCCAGTTCTGCATTTATTCTCTGACCCCACAGTGACACCTACGTATTAAAAGGTTAATTAGCATGTACATGGTAATATCAAATTCACTCTGTTTATAAAACACCCTGTTGCTCAAAGCTGAGAAATGTACAGCTGCCTGTGCCACACAGCAAGCCAATTTGCCTTTAGTCAATTTTAATTTGCATGAAAAGTTTGATCCATTCAGCAACTATAGTTTCTAGAATATTTATGTATAGAAATAATTATTTTAATATTTTTTTATTTGACAAACTTTTGGGTACTTGATTATAATAATGGTGTATAATGCATTATTTAACCATGCAATGGAACGATTAGTTCCAGAACTGAAAATAATTGTCTTATGATACATTTTGGTAAACATGCAACCTGCAACCCCAATAGTGTATGATATTGGACTGTTCAAAATTGTTCTCTCTTAATATGCAGGAAGTTCAGAAAGTGAAAGTGTAAGGGTGAATTAGGCAGCAGGTTACGTAGACTGTATACTGTACCTTCTTAAAATGTTCCTGTAGTGACACAGCATTTTGTTGTTCCTTTAAGACTTGCTCATTCGGTGCAAGGATCTGGACCATTAGCTGATCTACTCGTTTCTGAAGGCACACGATCATTTCCTTAATTCCAGACATCCCAGAGCTAAATATGAACCAAACAGCTATTAGCACCTCTCCTACCTTGGATCAATGCCCAGCTGATAAATTATAGATGGAAATGGCTAATCTTTTATACCCAGAGTTCTTCAGACTAGCACTGCTGCTACATGCAAGGATGTAAAACAACAGCAGAAGAATTAAAAAAAGTTATAAAGTTTAAAGTGTTCCATTACTGGCGTTTTCCCAGGAAAATGATATTGCCAAACTCAAAGAAAGAAGGATCTCGTTGAATGTAACACCTAATCATTTACAAATGTTTTTAACAGAAGAATATGGTACTGGGAACCAAGGTATATTTTTCAGTGAAACTTTTTAATACACAGGTATGGTGTCACTTCCAGTTGATTAAAACCAGAGGTCTGCCATTTCATACATTATTGCATTATTATTAGTGATGGGCGAATCTGTGGGCAAAAAAAAATTGCAAAACGTCGCCGGCGTCTTGTTTTTGACGCCGGCATCCGTTTTTGGGTGCCGGCACACATTCACCAGCGAAAATGCACCAATGTCCATTGTTTTTGGACGCCGGTGAATTTTAACGGCGGTTTCGCAAATTTATTCTCCTGCAGCAAATCGCGGGAATTCACGGAAATTTTCCATAGGCAAAACATAACTGGCTATGATATATGTAGTACAGAATACAAAAGCGTTTTTTTTTTAATTATAGTTATTAAAAATGAATATTATCTTAAACATTCTCCTTTATTTGAGCTCCTAATAGTCCCTGCACATGCAAAGACAGGCTTCAGTTCCCTATCCGGTTAGCCTAGCTGCTGACTGTTCTTATCCTAAAGTTCAGTGCGCTGAGTGCTGCTCACTTGTCTGCACAGCCTGGGAATGGAGGCAGCAGGAAGCCTGAAACGCTACTTATTTCAGCACTATCTATATTTAAAAGAGTATAATTTAAAAGAGTATAATGCACTGGCACTCTTGTCCTTCAGACAATATGTCTCCTTTAACCATGAGAAAGTATGCTACCCTATAAGTTATAGCGATACACACTAACCAAAAGAGGTATTATTAGTGTTTGCCTGTATATAAAATGGATGCGCGCGCCATCTGAAGTCATCTTTTGGAGGACTTGCTGTGGATTGCTGTGAACTTCTGCCAGAAAAAAGCAGGACTTTTTTTGGCATTTATTGTCTTAAAAGATTTGTTTTTAAACAAATGGAATCTTGGAATCAGGAAAAGAACAGCAGAGTTTTATGTACAAGCTTCATGTCATGCCCTACACAGTGCAAACCCACAGCCCAAAATGATGTGCATAGAAAATAAAGGTTTTTTTTTTTGCTAGGTAAATAAAATGTGTCTTGTTTTAGTGGAACTTGTTTATTGCCTTATAAGCACTATAAACTAGATGAAAATGGAAACCCTTATTGAATGTAAGTAGATCAAACTGATGTTTCATCATGTTTCTCTGTTCAAAAACCTTTGGGAAGGACAAACAGTGGAGTACCTATATCTCAGAAAACAACCAAAAAGTCCAACAAATAGTTACATATATACTGTAGAACACAACAGGCCCATGAAATTGATCAGGTCCTAGAGCCCTTGATCCAATGATACCACATACTCCACTATCCATAAACCTTTAGCTTTCTTAATGTCTCTTACTGTCACACACAAACCATCTCCAGAATTGCTCCAATTCCTTTTGTCTCCAGCTATGATATGATGGCATTTATACCTAAAAGGTTGCACAAATGCGTACAGAAGGCAAAGTCTTGCAATGATTATATAAAAAATCCTTAAGAGATTCTCATTCTCAGATGGCCGCCTTGAAGTGACCACTACTGTTTCTTTGTTGTCTTGACGCACCCAGAACCCGTTAGGGCTTTCATGCAATTCCAGGATTAAATAGAACGTTGAAGCTAAAAGCTCTATTTTTATTTATATACAGATATAATTCCCTTTAGGTTTTTGCTCAAACATGTTTTTTTCCTGAGATAAAATTGATGTTCGATGTGGAAAGTGTGATCCATTCCATTAAGGAAGCATTTGATGCTGTACAGAAAATTGACCTATATGAGCACAGACGTTTTTAAACGTAAGTACACAAGAAAAAAACTTTTCAAATCTCAGCGCAGCCTGTTTATAACCTAGAATTCAAAGCGGCTAATGACAGCTTTTAGGAGCACTGTAGGACAAAACATTTCACTGTTCGGCAGAACAGCCAGTATATTTATTTCTGAATAAAGACAGGTCAACCAGGATCTGAGTAATTTTGTTGTATTTAGCTACTCTTTAAATCCATCATTACATCTAACACAAATGGAAATTGTCATTTACAGAATATAGCTATATTATATATATATATATATGTATATGAGTACAAAAAGTACAAAAAGAACACATGAAATGGTTGAATTTGCAAAAAAATTGTTAATTTAAAGGGAATGTCAACCCAAAAGATGTTTTGCCAAATCAAAGAAGCAATAATTCTACATAACTGTGCAATATACATGCATTACACATTGTCTATGGTCTAAGTTATTTTTTTATGTATTTCTATTGAATGCAGTGTTTGTCTGTCCCTTTCTATTCTCTACCCTGATGGCTCAGACTGTTGAAACAATGTAAGACAAGTAGTGATGGGCGAATTAGCGGCGTTTCACCGAAATATTAGTGAATTTCCTGCGAAAATTCGCAAAACTGCGTCTCGTTTTTTTTTATGCCGGCAGCCATTTTTGACGCTGCCGCCCGATTTTTTTGATGCCGGTGACAATTTTTTTTGGACGCCGGCGACAATTTTTTTTGGACGCCGGCGAATTTTCGTTTCGCAAATTTATTCTCTGGCGGCAAATCGCCGCGAATTTGCACCTGCCGAATAAATTGACCCATCACTAAAGACAAGGCAACTGATTAACAAACCTGTCTTTGCTGGGGACTAAAATGTTTGCAACATTGTTTAAAAAGTAACAAGAAGAAATTAAGTTAATGCTGTTTTCAATAGCAATAACTTTTACAAATAACTTTAAAAGTACTGAAAATATTTAATAAATGTATATTGGCAATTTTCTTAGAATTATGTTTTCTTTTATTAGGCTCATTTTTATTTTGGGGTTGACTTGCCCTTTAAAGGGAAAATATAGGGGCAGATTCACTATATTCGCGAAAAGTTGCCAGCGACTGCTTTGCACCCATTGGCGCACATTTGCTCAGATAACGCTAATTCAGTAAAATGCAGAGTTTTATCACAGGCACCGAACGCTAGCTACTTTTCGCTAGCATTACTTCGCCAATGCAAGCAATTCAAAGCGAAGATGCGCTAGCATTCATTTCTGCCTAGCACAAATTCACTAGAAGTCTTGAACTCAGTTTAATTTGCATACTGGAGGAAATTAAAAGTTGAATGGACTTCTTTATGTTATATGTTGCATCAAATACATTACAATTCCACTGTTAATTACACATGTCCAACCTTAATAAAGAAAATAGAGTTGTTATAATGCCCTACACATGAGCCCACTGTATAATTAATGTTCCATAAGTTGGAAAATGTATGGGTGAAACCGGTTACCCCAAAAAAAATTTTAAGGACTTTTGCAGGCTATCACTCTGAAAAATGGAAAAGACGCCAGTGTTTTTTGAACTTTGATGCTTTTCCACTCATAGAATATGATGTAATTATCAGTAGATTGGGGAAGATCTATGCACTCCAGTGCACTTCGCCTGGTTTGCGCTGGTGAAGGGAAGTCTGTGAATTTGCGGAGTACCGTCCATTCGCCAGAGCGAATTGTCGCCTGGCGATAGAGTGTGAATGATCGCTAGCTATCTCTTTCTCTACCGAATTGATGCCGGCGCCAAATAATAAATCGCCGATGTCCCTGCGGGTGGTAACGCTGGTAAATTGTCACCAACGTTTGACACTTTGCCCTTTCGTAAATCTGCCCCATAGTGTACTTTTCTTACTAGATACATGAACATATGCTGTTCTGCACAGAGATACTTTAGACTTTTAAGCTACAATATTTCCTTTTCAGTGATCAATACTAGTGATGGGTGAATTTTTTCTTGCGATTCGCCGCCGGCGAATAAATTCGCGAAACCGGCGCAAAAATTCCCCAGCAAAAATTTGCTGGTGTCCAAAAAAAAAGGACGCTGGCGAATTATGGAGGATGCAAGCAGTTACATTGGAATTCTGGGATAAAATACTGCATTGTGGTTATTAATCCAAAAACTGCAGTTTGCCCACCATTGGGGGAATGTAATGAAAATCATTGCTAAAAATAGCCTTTTTGCAAATGTTTAGCACTGCTCACAATGTAAAATCATTCACTGGCAAATATTTCATCGCTCAATATTGCTAAGCAAAAGTTAACGTTAACACTGCTATGGAGTTTTGTTAAATATTTTGCAAAATGTTATTACATACACTGCACATGTTCGCAAAAAAAAAATTTGTGTGAGGAAAAAAAAAATTTCAGCCTCTAACATTCGCAAACATTTGAAAATTCACTGTCTAGAAAATGCAGCTGGAAGGGACTCAGTGACTGCAATTTAATATACAGGCAATCAGTTTAGTCCTGCGATATGCATTTATTAGAAGTGTCCCTGAATTTTCAAATGAGTTGGTAGCCCTATAAGTAAATGCTCAATATCAAGATGATTACTGCCAAAATAGCAGTAGTTTTTACTAAACTACAACTCAAACAAAATAGTATGACAGCTGAGAACTCGGAGGAGGCTGGGTAATGTTGTTCAGGGACAGCTGCATAACCAGAAGTTGAAGACCTGTGATTTTTCAAGTTAACACTTGTGATGGGAGCAAATTGTGAGCATTCAATGGTTTACACTGACGTGCAATTAGAGTCTCTTTGTTTTATACAGTACACTTGGCCTTTGGTATTCAAATCTCTCTAGGACTGCCCCACGCTAGACATATAGGATGGCCACGGCAATGCAGATTTAATATATCAGGCAGTGCAGTTTGCAGCTCTGCAGCTGTTATTTAACTAACAACAATGAAATCCCTCCAGGAAGCCTTTGCTTGCTGCAGTGCAAAAACAGCTGGAGTTTCCCAGGAGTAATTATTATAATTGATAATTAAAATATATCTAACATTTGTTGCATAGAGTAATATGTCCTCTGCACTTGCTTGTAAATTACCCTTATGGGTCATTTAGGAAACTGTGTCTTAGTATCCGCTACATGCATGTAGGTAATTTAAGGATTATATGGTACTTTGACGAAACAGTAGTAGTAAAGTTTTGTAACAAAATGTATGGTTACTACACAATATCCCCCAGCCCCCTAAACCCTAGTAATCTCCATTATGGTATAGTTAACTGTCAGCAACTGCACAGAGGAGTAGAACTTTTGTTATAAAATATAGAGCAACTAACACTAGTGATGGGCGAATTTATTCGCCAGGCGCAAATTTGCGGCAAATTTGCACAATTTGCCACCGGTGAATAAATTCGCCCCACAAAACGCCCCATAAATTCGCTGGCGTCCGTTAGTGCAAATTTTTGCGCCGTTTAGCAATTTTTTCACAGTTTTGCAAATTTCACGGGAAATTTGCAAATTTTTCAGTGACGCGAAACGGCGCAAATTCGCCCATCACTAACTAACACCCCCTATGTATGCTATAGACCTAAGTGTACAGAAATTCATCCTACACATATTCAGTAACTATCATGAAGCATTGCTCATGGACTAGAACAATATCAATCACTTACCCACTGAAAGACTTTGAGAGCAGAGCCTTTCCCTTCTGGAAGGGATCGGTGATACAGTCTCTAATTTCTGCTTCAGCTTCTCTCTGCTTTTCTGCTAATTGCGGCATGCTCAGATCTTGTATATTATTTTCTTTTAAGTAGGTTTCAATACTCCCTAGTTTGTCTAATGCCTAGAAAATATAAAGAGTGTATATAAAAATATAAGGAGGTGAAATAAAAAATGTAAATAGGTTATTTAATATTTTAGCAAGTGTCAACCCTTTAGGCTGGCTCTGAAGGGGATATCGTTACAAATATCTAGATTAGGGATAAGCAAATTTTTTTTTCCGTTTCGCCATCTGTGAATATTTTTGTGAAACTACTGCAAATTTTTTCGCTGCAACAAAAAAGTTTCCAAGACAAGAATGTCGTTGAGACAAAAAAAAAATGATTGACTTTATTGCATTTGGAGTGAGAAAAAAAAGTAGTGCATGTAAAAAAAAGTTTGTCATCTATTGACTTAAATGCGTTTCGCAAATTCTTTGGTGAAGAAAAATGTCACAGATTCGCAAGTGACCATAGAGGGGAAGTCCTAAGACCAGAGACTTTATATAATGGTGCTGGAACAAATTAACTTCCTTTTTGGCCTTACAAGCATCTGATGGCAGCACAATACATTAGTGTTTCATCTCATTTTTTTAGAAGCAACAAGCTGCATTTTTTTGCACTTGACACATGTTAAGAAAAAAAACTTAGCTGTGTTCACATTAAAAAAATGCCAGTGTCTAAAAAAAAAAAAATTCCAGGAAGAGAATGATAAGAATATTTAAACTATAACAGAAGAGTGACATCTGCTGGTCAGCCTTAAGAATACTATAATTGCTTTTCAGCTCATTTTATTTGTTGTAAAAATGAACAGCAAGGTCACTTGCTACTGGCAACCCCACTGGCAGTGTATTTGTTTGTGACTTTACCACTGGAGTAATATAGAGCATACCTCCCAACATTTTGGAAATAGAAAGAGGGACAAAAAGGTTTGCTAAGCAGGTAATGAAAGTTTGAACACATTTCTGAGTTATTACAGTTTTGCTAATGAGGGTGAATTGCCCTTTAAGCTGCAAGTCACAGTTTCCCCAAGAGACCTGCTTATCTTAAATTGTTACAATTGCTTCTTCGCTTATCTTAAAGGGGAACTCCACAAAAACATAACTTGAGCTTTTTGAAAAGTAAACATAATTACAAGCAACTTTGCAATATACATCAATTAAAACATATGCAGACTTTTCATGATTTTTAAAGGTTTCTGACAGTTCTCTAAGCCTAGCCCCCTGCTCTATTGCTGATTTTTCTGACTACTTTGCTGAGCTGGCTGACTACTGTTACTTTGTATCAGCAGCCAGCTGTCCTCAGCCTGCATCCTCCAAACCCCACAATTCCGTGCACTCGTGATTTCAATAAGGAATGGAACATCCCAGTGCAATGCATTGTGGGTTATATAGTTCCTGCATGCTGTCTGTAAGCTGTGGAGAGGTTGTTACAATTTATAACATCAGTGTTTAGTCTCTCCTTCCCAGCCAGGATTTCAAATGATGCAGAAAGAGAAGAACTGTTAACCAGCTGGATTGCAGCATAGAAAATGGCATTTATTCATACTTTTTGAAGAAAGTAGGTAACTATGATGGGTATATTAGGGGTTTCTCTGTTATGTGGGCCTCTTTTTCAAATTTTGGTTTGGAAGCTGAAATTCCCCTCTAAATTGTTACAAAAGTATCTACTGTAAGTGCACCTGGTGCCTGTTCTGGACTCTCTGGCAGAAGCCAATTAAGTTTCAGAAACTTTGTATCTTTTTCTGTCTCTTTAGTGAAGGAGATCAAAGAGAAACTCGGGACATTTCAGTAACAAATGGATTGAGCTGTTAAAATCGGGACAGTTGGGAGGTATGATATAGAGGGCGCTGTGTCTGTTCTGCTTTGTCTCTCACTCTCCTTCTTGTACAGCAGAGTTGCACCCTGATGTTTGGTGTGTTAAGTTAGATGTTCCTTGCTGAATAAACATGCATACAGTTGCCACCTGTTTCTGGGGTCTTAGTACCATATGCAGAACACTGAAAGGCGGTACAGTGAACACAACACCCACTGCCACCTTAAGGGCCCACTACCCAAGCTGTGGAGGACCTGCCAATGGAAAGGCCCCTTTGAATATGCCTATTCCTGAGCCAGACAGAGATGAGAGTCTCAGGAGTGTGAACTATAGGAAGGTATCATGTATTGTTAGGTGGTGTTAACAAGTTTGTCTTGCTGCTGTTTTTGCTGATATGGTGACAAGTGGAGGGCTGGTGACAAGATGTAGCCTATTTACAGTATTATTTAACTCAATACACAATTTGCTTATTTCTAAAAGGAATATGGGGGTCAAAATGTCATATGTTAACATCTAACAGCTAAAAAGGAACAAAAAGAAAGAAACAGGAAAAAATGTTGGAGGAAACATATACATATATCAAAAAAAAAATCTTTTTTTTAGCATTCCTGAATAACAGAGGAATGTAGCATTATGTATTATTAGCCACCTCACATCCATTAAGCAGAGCCATTTGCACTGAATTTTAGAACAATTTTCTCTATTCTGTTTGCTCACCTTGTTAACACTTCTAAAAAATGCGTTGGCTTCCTGTAAGTCGCCCAGCCTTTGATCCATCAGTTCCCAGAACTCAGCATGAAGCTTCTTTAGTTTTTCATTTAAATCTTCTGGGGTACCATTTTCTTCGCAACCATCTAAAGTTACTATCCCACTGGCTTCAGTTTTTAACTTGTCAATTGCTAATGTCCATTGCTGAAAGAGAGAATTCTGGCTTGAATAAAGTAACAAAGCACTTCAAACCAGACGTTCTGTATAAAATAAAAGTCTTATTATGGCAGAAGGAGAGACCACAAGGAAACATTTAGAAAATATTACACTGAGTTTATAGGAAAATGACAAACCATTAGTGATGGGAGAATAAATTTGTGTCAAATTCCCGCGTTTTGCCGCCGCCGAATAAATTTGTGAAACTCCAAAGAAAATTCGCCAGTGAAAATTCGTCTGCGTCAAAAATTTTTGGACACGCGTCCAAAAAGTGGCTCAACACTATATGTACGCTCATTGACGTTAATGCCGGCGACAAAATTGATGCGAGCGACTTTTCGGTCACACATCCAAAATTGACTCGGGTGTCAATTTTCGAGTTCCAGCAAATTTTTCGCTGTTTTGCGAATTTCACGAATTTTTTGCCGAAACAGGAGAAATTCGCCCATCACTACGAATCATACATGTAATTGAAGCAGTATTTATCTTGCTGTGTGTTCTTCATTCGAATAGAAATGTATCATATGGTATCTTGCATGTAGTGCAGTTTAATAAAGCTGCCCATTTGCTTCCCTGGTCTGGCCAATCCGAAGCATCCAGTTCATTACAGGTATAGGACCTGTTATCCAAAATGCTCTGGACCTGGCCGTTTCTAGATAATCGATCTTTCAGTAATTTGGATCTTCATATCTTAAGTGTACTAGAAAATTGTGCAAACATTAAATAAACCCAATGGGCTTGTTTTGCTTCCAATAAGGATTAATTATATCTTAGTTTGGATCAAGTACAAGGTCTGTGGGAAGATGGCCTTTCCATAATTTGTAGCTTTCTGGATAAAAGATCCCTAACCTATATTTAATTTTTTTTAGGGACTAAGTTTCAGTATATTATTTTATATTATTATTATTTTGTATTATGCTTTACCTCCAGCCTGACAACAAACTAAACCATATCTAGGATTATTTATAAATAAAATAGACAGCATCCTTTTACTTAGGGGCAGATTTATTATGTGGTATAAAAACGGCGGGATAATTGACCACACATTGCTAATTTGCTAGGCTTCGCCGTGCAAGACAAGGCATCATTTTTAGGTGTTTTTTCTTCGAGTGACTTCTAACGGAAGCAATATAAAATAATGGTGGCAAATCCGGCAACAATAAACTCGTGGTTTATTTTATACAGCTTTTTACACTGTTTTTTTTAGCAAATTTCATTTTACACAGCATAATAAAGATGCCCCTTAGTGTCAGACACAGATAGTACTCTGTTTTCTTTGAAGCTTTACAAAGATAGTTTCCCAGTTACAATCAATTTAAGGACTTTAGGAACATGCAGTATAACAAGTGGCCACAGCATGGCGCTAACACTATATTGTGACAAAAATCAGAATATCTATTAAACACTTATCAAACTGAGTATGTCTTGTTATTAGCCAGCGGTCGTCTGTGAGCTTTGCTTCAAGCAACACCTAATATTGATGTAATATTTACACAAATTGTGTGGTATTCAAAAGAGCTGCTGAGGGCCTGTTGGGGTCCAGATTTTGCCTGTACAATACCAAAGTACACAAAATCTGCAATATTATGTAACATTTATGTTTTCAAAATAGCTGCCTTTTTTTCGTATATAAAAAAGTATTTCCAGATATATAATTTCTGATATACGCATAAAGCACAGTAAGTTGTCTGCGGGTAAAATGCTCAGTTACGGCCTTATAATAGGAAACCCAGCAGGAAGTCTACATATTTTTTAGGGAATGATCCAAAAGAAAATAGGCATAACATGAACTATAATGTAGGACAGTTATATGAAAATTCCCTCGAATTCACTTCGACCCTAAGGGAATACAATGGTCCTTTTGAGGGTATAAAGTAACTTGATGACAAGGTTCAAATATTATAAAGAAAAACCTCAATTCTTTCCCTGACTCAATTTTTAGTTAAGCCATATAATAATAAATCCATTTAGATAACATAGTGTTTTAGTTATAAATTTGCTGAGCTACTATACAAGTTGTATAAATTGAACTTAGGTCATATTTCATAGACTTGTACCTCTCTAACTTGAAATAGGCAATTTCAGTGTCCTACAGCCTAATCCTCCTCAGACTATCAGGCTCTGACTTCTATAAAATGTGGAGAGAATGGGGAGACCAACATACACATTTAAAGGCAAAAGAACATTGGTAAAAGATTGGTGGAAGGTGATAATGGCACATGGCAGTTCTTCTTAGATTGACGGGTATCAGTATTGATCTAAGTTAGGAACATGGAGCCTTCAGTAGATGTAGAACTACAGCTTCCAACTTCCCATGATTAGCTGAGCTGGCAGAGCAAGAAATGGCATTATTTCAATAATATGTTGACTCTTAAACTAAACACTACAGGACAGATATGGCTCAGCTGCCGTTGATATGTTGATGTCTGTATACCCTGAATCCAACTTATTTCTTACCTTGGCGTCAACAACAAACTGGCTGTGCTTGTGAATATGCTCCTCATTTTCTGTTAGTGATGCACCAAGCTGCCCATTCTTTAAATACAGGTCTATGTGTTTCTTCAGCCAACAAGTTACCTAATCCAAATGGATACAAGTAATTAGAAAATAAATATGCAAAGCCAGTGCTTTGTGACCAATACATGGGGTAGGATACAAGATGCACAGCACCGTTGGTATAGTCCTTTAATAGAAAGGCTATAGCTCTGATCAAGCACTGAATTTAGGATTTGTTTTTCCCAGGCAGGAACTCAGCATATCTTTCTACTGTATTAATTTTGATGAAAAGGCCCATTTAACAAAGCAGAATAGTTTGATATCACAGTTGCCTCAATATTTAATATTTGGCAGGAAAATGCAGGAATCATGTACTTGCAATAGCAGTGTTCATTCATTTGCAGCTGGACTACAATTTCCAGCATTCTTCATTAAGAAGAGCTTAATCTGATTGATGGGGGCGGCGACCCAGCAATCTCAGAGATGCATTCTTAAAGCAACACTGTACAATAAAACATTTCCATGTTCTGGAAGGCCAGAATCCCAACTGATGCAAGATAAACTTCTATAGAGAACACCTTCTACTTTGTATACACTGGACTCTTTTTTGCTGTATTCGTATAGTTGTCAAAGAATGCATAAAGCAGTGTTTGTCCCTGTGTACCTAGCTGACACTATCCACTCATTTGAAGTTTGGTTGTAGTGTATTATTAACAAATAAGAACTGCATGATTATCTGAATATGTTAGATAACAGTAACATAACTGACAGAGTGTTATACCATCTATATTTAAATTTTGGTTGCCTACTTTGAAGAGCTTGGGTGTGATAAAGATTCAGGTTAAGCAAAGTTTTCCTTGAATTTTTGACCCAGCCAGAGTTATGTTTTAGGATTGCATGCAGAGCAATATTTGAATTCAAAAGAGGAAATAAACTCCATTCTGCTCAATCTTTTTGGGGTAGGGGCTACACTTTATTTGTGAGACATCCATCAAGAAGCTCTCAGCTGTTTTTGAACTATAGTTCCTTGCACCCATTTACAACCAAAGGCTGTGAGAGAATGCCGAGAGTTGTAGATCAATAGCAGCTAAAACCTACAAGCTGGATTATAAATAACTGATCCTGCGCAGGTATTTTTGCCCAGTTCTCTGCCACTGCTAAAGGCAGCTATGGTTGTTGGGTAGTATGTATAGACCCTAAGCCACCATCACATTTAATCTCAGTTAAAAATCTATTAAAACCAGTAAAATAAGATTTTATTTAGCTGATTTTATTTAAGTTTTGTGGAGCAGTTTGGTGGCAACTAACCTGTCGCTAGTCTGTCCTTGAGTCTCTCTCTGTGCTAAAAGAGGATACTGGAGATAAACCTGAAGCCAATATTTTTTTCCCCTTTAATCTGTGAAGAAGGGGTCAATTGCACAATTAACATACAGACATGGCAGAGATTATTGAAGGCAATAGATATGGGCACAACAGTCATTATGCTCCTGCTAGTGCCAGACATTATTTTAAAACATGGTAACGTGGATTTGTGTGAAGTTTTTTTCTGTAAGCACAATGAACCTCAAAGCGAGAGAAATATCATAATAAGAATTGTACAAGAAAATAAGGAGCAGTAATGAAATGGTTAAGTGCATGTTGTCCTGTGCAAATAGCATGTGATATGTTTGTTTGTATCAATATTGTACTTGAGTAGAAGAAAACACACCACTCTCACGTGTGATCAGCTTGCTAACATTCAATATACTGTATGCTATATGAATTGTTGGGCATGCGCACACTGGAAGCAGATGGCAACTATTTCAAGATCTTTTAATAACCGCCATGCAGGGAAGTGATAAAAAGCACAGATGGAAAAGCAGCATTGCCAGTCTTTTTCACACCAAACAACACATTTTGTTTTGACACCAACCTTACAGGCCTGATCTAACAAAGCAGGTGCTCACAACATCGACTTCTTTTATTTACCTTATCCTCTTTCTGGTGCCACTGAATAACTTGCAAAACCTTCTCCAGTCTTGCTCGCTTTTGCCTCAGTTGCTTATCCAGCTGCCTTCTCCTGTCCTGTAGTGATTCCAGGAGGCCTTCAATCTTCCTGCAGCTGTTTCTGGCCTGTCGAATCATGTCAGAGTTTGCAATTGACTGGTTCAACTTGAACTGCTCTATGAATTCAGTCAATTCATGGCTTTTATTCAGTACAGCCAGTGACCTTTCTAGAAGACCTAAAACAAACATATTTATGACATTAATAATTTATAAACTTGACAACAAGTACCAGCAACCACAGATATGGCTAACCTTGATTCTTAGAGGCAAACAAATGAGAAATAATGTTTTTCAAAACTCTGTTTTTATAAACTGAAAAGTTTCATTAGAAAGCCCTAAGGCCATGTGTATTCTTGTTTTAGTTCCATTTGAGATACTTTTAAGCATTTCCTTAAACTCTTTTGTCTAATTAATCCCCCATCAGAAAAATATGGAAGAAGAAGGGGCACATTCACTTAGTTCGAGTGAAGGAATAGAATAAAAAAAACTTTGAATTTTATATTTTTTTTTGGCTACTTCGACCTTTGACTACAACTTCGACTTCGAATCGAACGATTCGAACTAAGAATCGTTCGAATATTCAACCATTCGATAGTCAAAGTACTGTCTCTTTAAAAAAAACTTCGACCCCCTACTTCGCCACCTAAAACCTACCGAGGTCCCCATAGGCTTTCTAACAATTTTTTGGTTGAAGAAAAATCGTTCGATCGATCAAACTATTTAGATCTTTCGAAGGATTTACATTCGGCAGTTGAATATCGAGGGTTAATTAACCCTCGATATTCGACCATATGTAAATCTGCCCGAGGTGTCCAAGAAAGGCTAAACAAATGAATTACGGTATTGTAGCGGAAGAGATGCTTCAGGGGTGATATATAATATATATATATATATACTGTATATTTAAAGGGGAGGCTTCTAGAAAACATTCTGTTGGTCTGATTACTAATAAATGGTCCCACAAAACCCAATGGCATCCCTTAAGATAGAAAGAACTTTTCATATATGGAAATAGAAAGGGCACATTTAACCAAACTTCATGTTTATTACTATGCAGCACTACTGACATTAGTGGGTGCCCTCTACAGCAAACTAGATATTTCCTAGGCACATAGGTTTCAATGGCAGATGCAATAGTTAGCAGATAATAGCAGATTTACTGTAAATACTTTCAGATGAGGGGTACTGATTCAGGGCTAATCAGCTGTAGATTTGGAGTCATGGTGGG
The DNA here is from genome assembly GCF_017654675.1 of Xenopus laevis. Classification (NCBI taxonomy): domain Eukaryota; kingdom Metazoa; phylum Chordata; class Amphibia; order Anura; family Pipidae; genus Xenopus; species Xenopus laevis. The sequence continues at coordinate 69,968,741 of NC_054388.1, forward strand.
ATTTTTTCACCATCACCATTTGAGGCAATGGAGATTGCCTCAAAATAAGTTTTTTTTCTCTTTTTCTTTCTGAAGTAGGACTCAAGTATCCAAACTGTGGAACTCCCCCTGAGATTGGCATAGGGTAGTCTATTTGAATGCAACAGGATACAGTAGGGAGATAATGTTCTCCTGTGTTTTTGCCTTCCTGCAACACCAAAATTGTGGCCACAAACAATAACTCTCCCATAATATACTCTACCACCATCAAATTAGAGAAATAAATATATCCAAACCATGGTGTTTTGGAATGCAATGGGGCACAGTGTGTAAAATATTTTTTAAATACTTTAGCTTTCCTTAAAACCAATTTTAGACTATAAAGATAAGCATGTAAGAAAGTAAAAAGCACTGAATTCTTTGGACTAGCTTCTGAACAGGAATTGTTGGGCATGATGGATATGGATCATTCTCAAATTACTATGCTGTCATGGCCTCTGAAAAAAATTAATTCAGAAGAAGACTTAGCCAAACAATTGCTCCTTTTTCCTTTTCATTTAAAGGAGCTCTCTAATATGTGTTTTCATGTACTAAACATTCCATTCTACCTGAGCATATAAAAGGGATACTCTCATGAAAATAAACAAAAGTTGTTTTGGCCTTATATTACTCTTTAATGCTAAGCAAATACTACTGGAAAAACTGGTTGAAATTTATTGTGACAACATTTCAGCTTGTGTGAAAAAAACATATATAGCTATATATATTTATTCCATCCTGTGGCTGAAACTATAGTTATCCTTATAAAAGAGAACTAATATCAAGAAGATATTAGGGAGTGTAATAATGGATTCACCCATTATCAATTTACTGTATATATAGGACATTAAGAAAAAGTAAGTAATAGTGGCCAGACCAGGGATAACAGGGGGCTGACAAGCAGGCCCGGAGGTGGGAAGTGGGAATGGGGACAAGATGCACTTGCCTTTGGTTCAAGGCAAAAAATTATTAGGCTACCCTCCCAATCATGAATTTCCAAATTCATTCTCCAGACTAAAGCAATTGGTGACAATCTTGGGGCTTCTTGTGATTTGGGATATGGTATTTTTAGTGTCCAGGAAAAAAAATATATTTGGGGGCTGATTTATCAAATATATGTTCAATATTTTCTTCATATATGAAAATTTTCCTGACTGCCATGAAAGCTTTTATTGAAAAACACTTGTCCAAATCCTTGCTCCTTGATGTGTATCACATGTGGGGAGAAAGGATTTGGCCACATTTCTTCAAATCATTCCGGCACAGAAAATAGACTCTTAAACATCATCGCTAAAGTTCTGTAAAAAATAACAACACTTAAATACTATAAAAGACTGATATGTAATGTCATGAAGGAGCTACAGTATATATTCTGAATAGTGCAAGTTGGAGATCAATGCTTACCCTTTGTATGACTTTGATGCTGGTGAAGAAGCTCTGTAACAGAATCTACCGAGTCCTGAGCCAAGGAAATGTGAAGGAAGCCTTCTGCTTGATCTAGAGTTGCAGCAAACTAAACAAGAAGAGTACAAGGGTATAAACATAAAGCTTATGGTCCATAATATTCTCCAAACCTGATTTCAGCCAAAACTTTATTCCTCAAATCTTGTTTTATGGAAAAGAAACGTAATTTCTCTTGGGTAGAAGTAAACTACATTCAAAAATAAGAAATGGTTGGCCATACAATGACTGATACTCTTTAGTGTGAGACCAATGAGCCATTGAATGATGGGACAGAAAGTGTCAAAGCACACTATGGCCACCTTTTTATTGTTCCATTTGTTTGGATTGACAGCCTGAATGACTGGAACTGAAGTAAAGAGGAACCTTAACTTGCCAATGTGCCAACCACTGGCTGAGGTTAGGCATTGGCAGATGAAATATACAAACTTGTCTGTCACCAAATTGAAATTTATCCATAGTACAGAGATGCCCATTCACAATAATGCTCCTAGCATACATGTACTGATTGTATTTACATGTATGCCCAGTTTAGGTTGTCTTCACTGCTGTGATACATTCCAACCCAAAGACACAGATGTATGATTACTTTCAGATGAACATTTTAACATACCGAGTTTTCAACAGGACACCAAGATAACTGCATATTGTCATAGTATACTGCTACTGTACCTATATAATACCTACATAATACTAAAAGTAACACGAAACCCTTGGGTACAGTAAGATCTCAGACAAAGGAATACCAATCAATACATGTTTAGTAAATTGTCATCTACTATGGAAGCGGGGCGTAACTATAGAGGAAGCAGACCCTGGGTGCAGAGTGGTCCAGGAGTGTTGTGGGCCTTGTAAAGCCCTAATTAATCAGCAATATAAATATATCTTGGTCAACTTTCCAAAGTTTTGGGGCCAAGTAACATCTAGTTAAGCAACTGTGTGGAAGCAGGGTGTACAGCTGCATTTAAGACCAGCCACCCATGAGACCTGCAAAGGGTGTCACTGAGCATTATCTTAAGTACAGAGGATTGCAGGTAAGTTTACAGTACAGATGTAGCTATGCCCCTCTGGGGTATTGTTACGCCTCTGCACCCACAGTATCTGAATCTGATCTTTTATTAAGTAGAGAAGAGTGTTGGAGGAAGATGAATGGGGGGGTTATATTTAGTATTCAGCTATATCTAGAAGCTTAGTTGTATGTTATCACTAATGTGAGCAATTTTGTCTACTATGCTCTGAAATAAATATTCAGCCCATTCCAAGTGTCAGTGCTGTTATGCATTAAGAAAGTTTACTGTCGACTGCAGAAGTGCTGAAACTCTTTCTTTAAGCTACAGTTATTTTGGGTCATATTTAAAACACAGAATTTCTTTGCGAGTCAATCAGTTCCTACTTGTACCAGAGAGAAATAACAACAGTCAGATTTCAGAAAAAAATATGATTCTCTTTCAGCAGAAAACTGACAGAACTCAGAAGGCCAAAGCTAGTCTGGGAAGCCGTGCAGAAAATAATGTAAATGTCCTTGAGGGGCCCAGTCAAAGTGAATTGACTTGAATTTGAGAGGAAATTAAGAGAGCTTTAGAGAACTGCTAACTGAGCCTGTCTGTGGCATCAGCAAGAGAACATTGCACACAGCTGAATCACTGCACAGGCCTGAGTTAACCCATCTGAAATGTTTACAAACTCTCACAAACTAGGTACAAGGTGCTTGGTTTTAGGAGTGGGGAAGCCAATCAGAAGTGAGGCAGTGAAGTTAGTTATTTCCAATAGGCTGGGTTTATGCATTGGATATTAGGCCTGGTGTGAGCAGGCTTCAGCCTGGATTACTGGAGCAGGAGAGAAAGTCATACCAAACCATCATTTTTTTTTTATTGTTCTTGTTCAGTGTACACTATTATATATATACACACATTCTGCAAAGATTGACAGCACTCCAAGGATATTCACAAATCAGCAATAGTCTCAAGCAGGTGAAGGTTTATTAAAGATCCAACGTTTCGGTTCCTCACAGGAACCTTCATTATACAGTTATACATTCAAGCTGGGGGGCAGCTGTGGTCTGTGGGTTGGATTTCCCTGATCAATTCTGGGGCCTCAGACTTCATACATTACCAGGGGACTGTTTTTGCTAATTCCAGCACTACTTGGAGGCAGGTATATGTGCATGAATTGTAAGAATGTCAGACAGTATTAGAGCTCAATTGACCACAGCAGTGGGAGTGACAGACTTTGTATTTGGCAAAAGTGGTAACTCAAGCAAAGTCTGGTTCCAGGGCTTTATGAATCTGCACTATGTTTTTCATGGGCTCCAAGTATTACCTAGTCTCTCCCATATCAAAGTTTATTTTGGGTAGCCTCCTTGTTTACTGCAAAAGTACCAATTTCTCCTTGAAGACCAAAATTCAAATAAGAGAAAAAGTACTAGCTGGGTAAACCATAACCCATAAATTATTATTTTGTCATTCTGAATGGCAAATAGTAGCTTTACTGCCTGGTAGTTTTTCTGTACCATTTTTCTCCTCCAGCAGGGTAAACATAAATATAACATTTTAGCACATATACAAAAATGATTGAAGTATAGCTATAGCCAAAGACTAGCAACACTTCTGTAGTAAGCTAAAATCAACTATGGGTTGTACCTTGCTTTCCTCCAGTTTATGCAAGTGGCCATTACTGCTCTAGATAAAAATAAGCAGAGAATGCCTGTTGAATGGATTACAAAAGTCAGTTTTTATGACCAAACAATAATACTGGACATTTAGCTTTTAAGAGACATCAATATTTAAATTACACAGAGAAAATGTAATGGAACAAGTTAAACCAAGCCAGAAAAGAACGACACTTTAGAGAATGCACTTGTCATCTATTGGAAATATCAGTTATCATTTTTATTATAACATGGGAATTCTTGGGAAGGGTTCCTACTGATTCTCAACACTTTATTTGCAAGACATTTATTTAAGAATATAGATTATAAAATGTCTCTTTCTCAAACTTAATTCTTTACCTTTAAGGATGAAAGCCATCTCATGTAATTCCACTTATTTTTCTTAATTACTAAAAGCTTCTATAAATATATCCTGTGATAAAAGTCAAACCCTCTTATCAGCTAAAAAACATGCAAGCTTCAGTTGAGTTATCATCGATTTATATCACTGAACAGTTTATGAAGATAAAATATGATCTTGTGTTTTGGATTAATGCTGTTTTTCAATCATGAGATTGCTTGGATGAGGGATTTATGAGAAATATCCCAGTCATCCAGGACAAAGAAGCCCTGCCTAATCTGCCATATTTTGAGTACTTAAATCTCTTCTGTATAGTTTGGTGATTTCTGAGGAAGCAATAATAGGTTTGGTACAAAAATAAGTTAGATCAGGAGCACTTGTATGTATATTTTGTAAGGGAAATGATTTTGTATGCTGTTATTGCCAACTACACGCTCATTCAGCCATGAGCTTGTGGCCATGTGAACTGTTTCAGTCATGTTAATCTGAGCAAGCACCTGACAGGCTCACAGTGAGTGGACTTGCATTTAACTCATCTCAACTACTCATCAGAGTTACACATGGACATGACATGAAATACACATCTAGGGTTGACTAATTGTGTGAATAAGCAAACTTCTTTCTGGGCCATGAACCTTTTAAACAACTGACCTACTGATTATTTGCCATTAGTAGCTAGAATTTATGGAAATTTTTGGATTTGTTTTACATGACCGAATTAGTTTATTAAAGGAGAATTGTGTAAAAACACAAATCTGCCAGTGCATTACACTCCTCTAACTACAGAAAGAATGTGCATAAAAAATATGCGTTTGGGCTTTCTCCCCAAAACCTAACTAGATCTTCCCATCTGCTCCAATTCCTGCCCGCTGAATTCTCTGGCTGTGCAGGGAAGCCGGCAGCACTCAGCACACTACACTGTAGCATAGGAACCAATCAGCAGCTAGGCAGACCTGATAGGAAACTGAAGACTGTCTTTGCTTGTGTAACTACAGGGCTTTGATTGGCTGTCCTCCTCCTACTGTGCTTCTGGCAGAGACTGTTAAGACACAGCCATCCCTCATTGGGAACACAGACATGGACTGTTATACATCTACAGGGAGCTTCAATAAAGGGGCCATTTTTGAAGATAATATTCTTTTTTTAGCCCCAAGTAAAACCAGCACTGTTCATTGTTCATTATTGCCTACAAAATTAGCTTTTTTTTTTTTTTTTAAACATATCCTACTTTTCTCAACACTACTGTTCTTTGAAAATATACATTTACCAGACACAAAGTGAAAAAGTAAAATATTTTGAGGAGCTCATCCTAATTACTTACATTTGTAAATTTACAATTATATTTAGATTTGATTTTCAGTGCATTTATTTGCACATTCTAAGGGCTTTTGATTGAAGAGGAAATAGGCAAGTCAACAGATCTATCATGGGCTGATGTCAGTTACAGTGATACTCCCAGGCAAGATGTTCTGCACATACAAAAATTCCCATAGGGAGGAAGCACACCAAACATATGATTTTGCCTTTTAGGACATTTATTCAGCAGTGTTGGCACAAGCTTTCGGGGTCAACCCCTTCCTCAGGTGCAATAAAAATCAAGTGAACATCATTGCATTAAATACCTTTAACACCATGTGAGCTATCATGTGATACAATTAACTGTTTAGTGCTCGATCCCATTCCTCTTTATATAATGGTTTATAAGTATCCAAAAATTCATGAAGGAAAGAAGAATCCTTTTAGGAAAATTCATTGCCTGCAATATAACAATAAATACTATAAATAACTCATTTAAAACATACTTGTATCAAACATTATTTGCAACAATATTAAAACTTTTACAAAAAGCAATTAATACATTATCCTTCACCCAGTAACGTTACTATTGTAGCCTAATAGAGGCTTGTTACATATTATAAAAAACATCTCATGTTAAAACTTTCATTTAATCCCATAGGTGTTAGGGAATCCAATCTTTTTATCCACACTGCTTCTCGTTGCAGCAACCGTTTTCTTATATTACCTCCCCTCTCAGTAGTTACCTGTTCCAATATATTCCATCTTAATTGGGCAACCGTATGTTTATTATGGAAAAAATGTTTTGCCACCGACATTTCAGACAAATTTTTTTTCTTATTTTCCTGTTTCTCTGTATCTGGTGTAAAATTTCGAATACTACTTTTATGTTCATTTAGTCTAGTTTTTATAGATCTACTCGTCTGTCCCACATAGGTAAGTCCGCATGGGCATTTTATCATGTAAATGACTCCTGTACTGTTACAGGTAAAATGCCCATTCAATTTTATTGGATAGCCCTTGGATGGATGTGCTATAATGTCCCCTTTCAGGATACCATTACAATGTGCACATTCACCACATCTGAATGTGCCATTTTTTAAAGGTGCCAATAATCCCAAATTTTTATCTTTTTTTAAGATTTTTTTAGTCACTGTCTGTCCTATGGATTTTCCTCTTCTATACGAGAATAATGGCGGATCTTTAAACAGTTTACCCATTTCTCTATCTTTTTGTAGTATCCTCCAATGTTTCAAAATTATTCGCCTAACATATGGTGTCTGGCGACCAAAAGTTGAAACAAATGGTATCTGAGAATTTTTTTGTTTCCCCTTTCTTTCTCTTCTTATTAATAACCTTTTTCGTTCCATTACTTTAAGGTCTTGTTTTACCTCATTAAGTTGGTCCCTGTCATATCCCCTTTGTGAGAATTTTTTTATCATAGCATCAGCTTCCTGTTCAAATACATTTTCTTTAGACGTAATACGTCTCACCCGACTTAACTGGCTACGTGGAAGTCCTTTGAACACCCCCGGTGGATGACAGCTTGATGGTAACAATATTGTATTACAATCTGTAGGCTTATAATGGATTTCCGTAGACAGGGTATTATTATTTTTGAGAATAATACCCTGTCTACGGCAATCCATTTGTTTTCATGAGTAGAAAAAGTTTTAATATTGTTGCAAATAATGTTTGATACAAGTATGTTTTAAATGAGTTATTTATAGTATTTATTGTTATATTGCAGGCAATGAATTTTCCTAAAAGGATTCTTCTTTCCTTCATGAATTTTGGGATACTTATAAACCATTATATTAAGAGGAATGGGATCGAGCACTAAACAGTTAATTGTATCACATGATAGCTCACATGGTGTTAAAGGTATTTAATGCAATGATGTTCACTTGATTTTTATTGCACCTGAGGAAGGGGTTGACCCCGAAAGCTTGTGCCAACACTGCTGAATAAATGTCCTAAAAGGCAAAATCATATGTTTGGTGTGCTTCCTCCCTATGGGAATCGTTGTATGAAAACCAGGCTTGGAAATAGCTGGAGGAGTTGAATGCACCCTAAAGAAAAAAGGAAAAGTAAGTGGTGTGCCGAAGAATATGTATGCAGGTATATGCTGCACATACAAAAGCCAGCATTTGCAATTATAGGTGGATTGTTCTAGGCAGGGATATCTATCACATAAGATGTAAATACAAATTTTCTTTCAAATTTCAAATATAGCCCACCCTCCTACTCAAAAAAACATTCACGGGGTATGAATAGCTAGCCAATGACTTTTAGCTATGAGAATAGCACTGCATGGAGAAGTCAGCACTCCAGATGAAAAAAAACTCCAACTTTACTCATAATTACCATTATCATCCTCATTTGGTTATGAAGTGCCAGCAAGTTACACAGAATAATTGCAGAATTGTAGAATAATGTTGAGAGTTGAGTGTGGAAAGTAAGAAATATAAAATGGTGTTATAAGCGTCCAAAGAGGCAGATTTGCTAAAATGCTGGCGAACATTCGCCATTGTGACGTCATTCAGGCACTTCTCCGATTTACTAACAAACACATGCGTAACTTTGCTAGTGAAAGAAACAGAGGATAACGATCATTCGCACTCTTTCGCCAGGCATATTTTGGCTCTGGCAATGGACGTAACTCCGCAAATTCACTAAGATGCAGATTTTACTGAACGTTACCTCTTTCGCCAAACTTGCCTTCACCAACTCAGACCAGGCGAAGTGCAATGTCGTGCATAGGACTTCCTCAATTTTGGAAGCATTTTCTAAGAACCAAAAAAGCGCTGGCGTCTTTTCCTTTTTTCTGAGTGATAACCTGCAAAGGTCCATTAAAAACTTTTTGGGTAAACAGGTTCCCCCCTACATTTTCTAACATATGGAACATAAACTATACACTGGGCTCATGTGTAGGGCATTATAACAACTCTATTTTCTTTATGAAAGTTCCCTGGACACATGTAATGTAATGTAATGTATTTTCTGCAACATATACGTCCATGTAACTTTATCATTTCCTGCCGTATGCAAATTAGGCAACGCTAGCGCATCTTCGCTTTGATTGCCGAAGTAGCGCTAGCGAAAGTTGGTCCATGTTCGGCGCTCTGGATGCAAAGTTGCATTTTAGTGAATTAGGTTGTCCTAGTGAATTTACGCCTGGCGAAGAGTTGTGATGGCTGCAAAGCCGTTGCTGGCGAATTTTTGCCGGTTAGGTTATTTGCTGCAAAGAGTTCAATGGCCATATAACAGAACAAGCATGCTATACAGGTCATAGAACTCCATGGGGACTTTCAATGGGTATATTATGCTATAATACGACACATCACGTCATTAATCACAATCAATTATTTTTGGTGTTACCAAATCCACCACTAAAGATTCATCTGAATACCGAAGAAAACCAAATCCTAATTTCCACATTCAAATTGAAGAAAAATAAAAACAATGACTTCAATATTTAACAAAAATTGTTACATTCACTTGTCCCAAACTTGGGTTTGTTTTGACTGAACTTAGAATTTGGTCAATGCCTGGAAAAAAAGTTCTAGGATTTGGCTGAAACCCAAACCAAATCCTGGGTTGTGTGCATCCAAAAAATTAAGCTAATTAACAGATGGAACAGACATTATCAAGGCAACGGCTTATCATGTCCCACCATGCCACTCCATTTAAATAGATCATTATTATACTTTTTCTACTGAAATAAATGCTGTGATGTGATACTCCACATGCATCACTGGAGTAGTTTGATATGAAAATTAAGTTTACTCCATCAGTATACCCTGTAACAACATTTCACTTCTTTCTACCAACTCAATCATATTGGATGAATTTCATTTATCCATTGACCTATTTCTTTACTTCCTATTGCGGTCTCATTGACGGAATTGTTTACTGATAAGTCTGTAGCCTTTTCTTTCAGACTCTAATGGAGAGATTAATATAGACAAGCTCTTTAAGCAGAATTATATATTGTTTTCCACTCACCGTTAGTCAGAGAATTTAACAAAAGTGGACAGGCGTCGATTTAACAGCAATAAGCAAAACACAATTTTTAAAGTAATTGTCATGTCATGTTCAGAGTTAGGGTTCAGATGTGTTGGGCTGAACACATACTGTAAATAGTATTTCGCCAAACAGTCAATGGTAAAAGCATGCTGAACGTTGTAGTCAATTAACATCTTAATATTCAAGGCAAATAAGTGGTCGGCATAAGTAATGTCCCAATAATATTAAATCTTACCATTTATATGTCTGGCTACACACACTCAGGTTCTTAAAAATGAATTCTGACACTGCTGCACTGCTGAAATGGAAATCAGTTAGGAAATTTGTGGGTACAACAGATCAGACAAGCTTGTTTGTAGTATGTGTATCACATACCTCTAGCACCATTTGAAAGAATACTGTAGCCATTTTCAGCAGAGCTTGTCTATTCTCCAGGGCACTGATTAGTGCCTCCCAGGCATCCTTGAGGGTCACTGCCATGGCATCATACACTTGGCCTTGCTCCGGGTTTTCTTCAGCTGTCTTGTCTGCTTCACATAACATATCCCACACATTATCTTCCAGTGACTGTGGAAAAGAACTACAGTTAGTTATTGGGTAAACAAAGCAAATCTGAACATAATAGATATTACATTTTAACAGCTTACAGTGTATAAGCTTTAAGCCAACAGCTGACTGTAGCAGTGAGACAAAACATCAAACATTTTTGAACTAAAGAAAACTGTGTTTAGGCCTGAAGTGAAGATTGGTTGCAGCCTTTTATCTGCATTGTGACACTTAGCACCTTCATTTTAATAGGCCAAGAGTCTTCTCCTGGCATGCTAGCTACTTGGGTAGCAAACACTAGGGATGTAGCGAACGTCGGAAAAAATGTTCGTGAACATGTTCACGAACGTCCGGACAAAAATGCGAACGGTTCGCGAACGTTGCGAACCCCATAGACTTCAATGGGAAGGCGAATTTTAAAAGCTAGAAAAGACATTTCTGGCCAGAAAAATGATTTTAAAGTTGTTTAAAGGGTGCAACAACCTGGACAGTGGCATGCCAGAGGGGGATCAAGGGCAAATATGTTTCTAAAAAATCCATTGTTGACACAGCGCTGCGTTTTGTGCTGTAAAGGGCAGAAATCACACTACGTCACTCAGGTGGTGTTTCTGGAGACGGTATTATTATTGATATTTAGACAGAATGTGAAAAAGCTCACACAGCTAGGTGGCAGTGGTTTGAAGAACACACTGGGCAAATAATGCCTGCAAGGTCAACGTATACACTACAGCAGTGGATACGGAATATATTATTGCTGCTTGGAAAACGTCACTCAGGTGGTGTTTCTGGAGACGGTATTATTATTGATATTTAGACAGAATGTGAAAAAGCTCACACAGCTAGGTGGCAGTGGTTTGAAGAACAGATGCAGATGAGAGATCAGCAGCAGGACAGACAGCTGCCCACAGCAGCTACATACAGAGCACTGCAGTAGAAGGTAGATTACTAGCCAGCAAAGCTACCTAACCTAAAATGTCCCTCAAATCCCTGCAGAGTTCTGTCCCTACAATACAGAGCAGTATCAAGTAGATTACTAGCCAGCAAAGTTACTATCAACTGTCCCTCAAATCACTAACAGCTCTCTCCCTACACTAGCTCTTCCAAGCACACACAGGCAGAATGAAAAAACGCTGCAGGGCTTCAGTTTATATATGGAAGGGGAGTGGTCCAGGGGGTGTGGGGGTGGTCCAGGAGGGAGAGCTTCCTGATTGGCTGCCATGTATCTGCTGGTCTGGGGGAGAAATGGCAAAAAAAGCGCCAGCTAAGGTGAACCCAAATTGGCGAACGTTGCGTTACGTTCGTGAACATTCGGCGGACGCGAACGGTCAATGTTCGCGCGAACAAGTTCGTCGGCGAACAGTCCGCGACACCCCTAGCAAACACAGAGCTTGCGTATGGAAAGTGATGGCTTCTGTTAACCTCTCAACAGAGGACATAACACTGTTCTCTGAATCTCCGAAAGACTTTCCTTCCAATTCTGGAGGAGCAGAGAGTTGCAAGCCCAGTGACCAAGGTACAAAGCATTTGCAGCAGAACAGTACCTTACGTATATTAGGTCAAGTCAAGAATTATAACAATTGAGGGCTTCTGTTAGTAACTTCATACACCCAACCCACAGTATTCTAAAGCTTTGCTTTGAGTACACGTTCCCCATATGTGTCGTCTTTCTCCCAAGGCCTCCTTTATTTGATTAATTCTTGATGGGCAAACAACTAAAAACAAGTGAAATGGTTCATCTAAATCTTGTCTAAGTTTTAACCATGGTGATTTGAGACACACCAACTTTGCTCAACTAGTCAATTATACGTGGCAGATTTCTTAACGGTCAGCATGAGGGACTATTTGTCTGAAGGCACAATGGGGCCTGCCACCTTCCAATGACTTCAATGCAAACCACCTGAAAGTGCCAATGCTGGCAGGCTGCTATCAAAGGAGTTGTTGAAGTTCTCAAATAAAGAGAAATCATTGATCCTTCTTATTCACTGGTCCCTTAAAACACTCCTATACTGAAAATAAACAGATTTGCTTGCACTTTATTTACCTATATCACTTCTGAAACCATAACATTTATTATGCACTTATAATAACATCTTTTCACTCTGTACCTTAGTTACATTAGGAAAATGATAATGGTTGAAACCTTTCTTAGGCAATACAGGTATGGGACCTGTTATCCAGAATGCTCTGGACCTGGGGGTTTTCAGATAATGGATCTTTCTGTAATTTGGATCTTCATACCTTTAGTCTACTAGAAAATAATTTAAACATTAAATTAACCCAATAGGATGCTTTTGCCTCCAATAAGGATTGATTATTGGTTCAAGTTTGGATAAGTTACTATTTTATTATGGAGGAGAATAAGGGAATAAGGGAATAATTTTTAAAAATTTGGATAAAATGGAGTCTATGGGAGACAACCTTTCCATAATTCAGAGATTTTTTGGATAACGGATCCCATACCTGTAATTTGGAACATTGTTCTTCTGGAAATCTGAAAGTAAGACCAAATGATCCATTATTTTATGTACATTTAGCCTTTAGCCTGACACATTCCCTTAACAGAGCCTATCATAGCTTTGTAATTTACAACCAAAGAATTAAAAACAAGTTCAAGTGGGAGACTCTGAACTTCTCACCCATGAAGTGCGATGATAAGTGAACTAATCAATTTAATTAAAATAGCAGCCTTAAGCAATTTGCAAGCACAGTGATAACATTTTAATATATGTAATTTATATGCCCTATTACCAAACTGCCTCAATGTGCAGCCTGTAATGTGCTTGCCTGAGTTATAGCCCAATATATAGTAATGATTTGCTAAACATTGAAGGTAGCATTTCATTGTGATTTCAGACATCATATCCACTGTGCGCAGCTACACATATTGCTTTGGCAGCAAGTCAAAGCCAAGATGTCAATATATAGAGACCATGATTGGTTAGACCGGAGATCTACAAAGGTTTCTCTGTTGGTGGGGTGCTGGGAACTGCAAGTGGGGGAGATTCGCTGGGGACTTTTCGCTAGCATTACTTCTGCAGTGCGAGCATTTAAAGCGAAATTATGCTAATGTAGGGATGTGAAAATCTTAGACACCCTTACACATTACAGACAGGCACACCCCTAGTAATATGGACACCTCAGTGGGTCCTTATGGGGACCTTGTGCTTATGTCATCCCTGCAGTTCTCACAGTGGATGCTAGATGGCACTGTGGTATAATATAAAAGGGCTTTAAAAGCCATGAGGTAGAGGCCATTGCTGCTGAACCTTTCCTCTGTTAGGCCACAGAGGTTAGGGGTGGTGGAACTCAGCCTGAGTATAGTGAAGTGATAGTTATACCCTTTAATAGATCACTCTAGGAGTGATAGATAGGGTATGTAGTTGAGCAGCTCAAAGCTCCGCCGAGGAGATTAGAGGGATTAAGATCCCGGGTATTACTGACCCCATAGTAGGGCCTAAGTGTTAAGCTCAGGGAAGTAAGAGTTTCTGAGTTCCACTTAAGGTAATCCTGAAGATTGTGGAAATACCTTCCAACAAGCTGCATTGTTCTCTACATGTACTCCTCACTCTTCAGAGAGTTGTTCTATATTCATACAGTGAGTATATTGTGTTACCTTGATTGATCTCTGTTTTACTATATGTTCCATGCTCCATGGTGAACTCTGGTTTTGGTTAATAAACTCTGTTTATTGTTTAAGCAAATAAAACTACTGGCGCCCAATCTCTTGTGCATTGCACACAGTTACAGTTACACTACACCCTGCCTCCACCCCGCTGCGAGGGCTTACCCCTGAGAAAGAGAGCTCATCTGTGGTCTCAGCCCACAAAGGAAAGTAGCTAAAACTGCCCTCACATAAAGCAGTTTACTATAGCGCTACACTAGCAATCGCTTCTGCCTAGCGAAACTTCATTAGTCCTCTTACGCTTAGGTCAATTTGAATTGGGCTGTGTGACAGGGTGTTTGGGAAACGCCACTGTCTTGCAGGAAAGTGCCCGGAAAAGAGTGTTGCAGAGGGATACCCAGCACAGGTAGTGTTAATATTCCCTCTCGGCGAAGTAATTAAGTGGCAGCTGAGAGAGGAGCTACCTAGGAAAGATAAAAGGCCCAGTTACCACACCTGAGGGCTCTCCAGATACCTCCTAGAGTGGAGGGAAGTGTGGTGCTGCTGGGAGAGATAGTGCCTGGCACAAGGGGTCAAATTTACTAAAGGCCGAATTTTCTGGTACTGGAAAATTCGCACTTTAATGTCTTTCTGGCAAATTTTACTATCAACTGCCATGTCGCCCTTTAGTAAGTTTGCCACTTAGTCTCCTCAAAAGAAATCAACCGGTATATATTCATACAAAATTATAAGTTGTTCAATACAAAGTTTTCTACTGGTATCCTCATTAAACATTAAGGATGCACCAAATCCACGATTCGGTTCAGGATTCGGCCAGGATTCGGCCTTTTTCAGCAGGATTCGGATTCGGGCGAATCCTTCTGCGCGGCGGAACCGAATCCTAATATGCATATGCAAATTATGGGTGGGGAGGGAAATCGTGTGACTTTTCGTCACAAAACAAGGAAGTCAAAATGTTTTCCCCTTGCCAACCCTATTTTGCATATGCAAATTAGGGTTCGGATTCGGTTCGGTATTTGGCCGAATCTTTCTCAAAGGATTCGGGGGTTCGGCCGAATCCAAAATAGTGGATTTAGTGCATCCCTATTAAACATAAATATCATCCTCCTCCAAGCGATTGCCTTGATTACATCTTTTTTAATCTTAATTCAGACCATGTATCTGTCCCTAACCTGTCCAGCAGTCTGAACTCTGCTCATAGTACATATTAAAAACTACCATGAATAATAGTATCTTATGGACTTTCGAAAGGGACAACTTTTAAACAAGACCCCTATAATGTATGGGATTTCCCTTGTTTTACTCCAAAAAGACACAGATCTCTTGTCTTCAGAGACAGATGTTTTTAGGGGGTTGAGCAGATTGGTGTTACTTTTAAACATAAGCAATATTTGTATACATGTATGTAGCATGGTGCATGTCCTAAACACCCATAGCAGACATCTCTTCAAATTCCAATTCATATTATAAAATGATGATGATTTCTTTTATTCTCAGGTCCTGCATCTCTAAATGGTAAGTAATCCAACAGAACATTTTTCTTTTGTTTTGCAACAAAGACACTGGAAGTAATATTACAAAGCAAGCCAGCTCTGTACTATTTAGATCTATGTCTATGTTAAGATTTTTGTTTAAAACCGAAGAAAACTGAAATCATTAAAAAAAAAATCAGGTATTTCATCTTCTAACATCAAAGTAAAGATAAGTCTCAGAAGACAGAAACTCCGCATAAAAGAAGGGCAAAATAAAATGATGTGATTCCTTCACTGTCCCTTGATCAAACCTAACATATCATATTAAATGAGTTTGAAAGGATACAGATATTTTTCATTTTCATTATCATATAATATAGGTGACAATAAAACCCAAGACAGATCAAGGCAACTTGGTTTGAACGTTGGGCACTAAACAATAACTATATTCTATACCGAGTGCCTTTCACCTTATGTAAATCAAATGATAAATACCTGATTTTTTTTTGTATTAGGAAGCTTTGACTGGGCTTTTGAACTGTCCACAGATTTTACTGTAATAGAAAGAACAATGATTGATGTTTTGCTTTTATTAACAACTACAACTACAAAGCTTGATGTGAAATATGACATTTGGGATACAAAGAATACAACCAATTCTCATGGATTTTATTTCTCATTATCTTGACATCTGTGGAGTCCATGTGCCCCAAAGTCCCAATTTATTTATGACCTTTCCAAACACATGGCTGTAATGACCTCACTGCGGACCAACTTAAAAAATGGTTATGTTGCTGCATCTTTAATTTAAAATGAAACCTATGTTGGCTTACTTCCTTTGTTTTTGTAATTTAGCTTTTAGCACAAGCAAAAGTATTTTATTGGTCAAGGTGGTATTGGAGCTGTATAATATTGATATTTTCCTCCAGACTTTCAA
Source organism: Xenopus laevis (assembly GCF_017654675.1). Lineage (NCBI taxonomy): Eukaryota > Metazoa > Chordata > Amphibia > Anura > Pipidae > Xenopus > Xenopus laevis. The sequence continues at coordinate 69,985,130 of NC_054388.1, forward strand.
GGTAATTTTTTTTTTTTCCTATATGGATTTAAATTGCAACTTCAGCTGTATATAATATCTTTAATAAACTCGAATTGAGTTTTTTCTCTGAAAAAAATGTCAGGAAGGCTATTAACATCTTAAAATGAGTCACTGGGCCTTGGCTATTGACTTCTATATGAACTTGGCAGGTTTTAGGTGGCGAATAGTCGAATTTGAGTTATTTCTGTATGATAAATCTCAAATTCAAATTTTGATTCTTTCCAAATCGAATTTGTGAGTTTTGACCAAAAATCGACTCTTAATAAATCTGCCCCTTAATAAACACTAATATTGTCCCCACACAGGAAAAAAACTTTATATGTCACATATGTTTTCTGTTAATCACTGTTAGTATATTCCCTTCATTCTATTGTTTTCCAAATGTTTTACCTTTTTTTTTTTAATTAATTCCATTTTTTATGGACTTGCTTTCCTTTCAGCAAAAAAGGGACATGGTTGTAAAAGTCCCTGTTAACTGGGAATTAACACTGTTGCTGAACTATGCAATGTCAGCAACCTGGTTGATAGGGTCCAAATTACCATAGGAACCATGCATTGATTTGAATATGTCACTGGAATATGAATATGAGAGGGCCTGAATAGAAAGGTGAGTGATAAAAGTAGCAATAACAATAAGGGGGTTATTTATCATTGTCTGAATTTACCTCTATTTTTTTTTTTGCATATTTATTATTACATTTTCCCAAAAATTTGCTTTGTGGGAAAAAAAAAAAAAAAGATTTTCATGAAAACTCAGTAAACTTTGTGGTATTGCACGAAACCCAGCACACATCAAAAATCATTGGGAATTCTCCCATTGACTTATATGCAACCTCCACAGGTCTGAGATCATATTCGGACTTTTCCATCCTCTGGGATTTAATAAATTCCGAAAAATTTGTGATTTTTTTTTTAAAAGTCAGATTTTATAATTGTGATTTTTTTCGTGATTTTTGCATTTGTAGTTTAGTAAATAACCCCCTGTATAGCATTACAGAGCATTTGTTTTTAGATGTCAGTAACACCCATTTGAAAGCTGGAAGTCACAAGAAAAAAATCAAAAATTGTAATAAAAATAAAATAATGAAGTTTCTTAGAATTAGTTAATTTATAACCACCCCTTTAACATATAGATCCATCATTTTAAAAGGCATAGGGGAACACAATCCACTTTCAAATTTACCTGAGCTGTCCTTATTGATTAAGAACTGTATGGACTTGAACAAAAATCCTTGCCAACTGTTTTGTTGAATAAATGCTCTGTTTTGTTGAAAATATGCTCTAGATAATTATATTCAAAAGATCTGACACCTGCTCAGTGCTTGCCCTGAAATGGCCAGATATTTTTGGGTCACTTGTCTTTAAATCAGTATTTTTATTACGGAAAAACAGTTAGGTCTTAGATAAATTACTACTAGTCTATTATAGGGCCGGGGGTCACACCTACGCCTGCTCCAGAGAATTGTAGCCCATTCCTGCTTACAGCAAGAGCACTACAGGAGTTAATCATCCAGTCTAGCTCAGAGCTAACTATAGAATTACAATAATTATGTACTTTGTGACAGATGCCGACCTCCTACAAATGCATGCTTAGCATATTACTAACAACCTGTGTATTGCGTAATTATCCAAAAAGACATTTCTAGGCACAGTTGCTATGTCCCATTTTGCAACAGGGAATTATTAGCCTGGATCTAGTACTGGTGAAATAAAGGATAGAGGCAAATTAAGGTGAAATGAAATCAATTCAAAAGCCAGGAATGAGGGTGTTCATTCTACCTGGGGCTTGGAACAGTGACAAGGGGGCTCAGCCTTAATGTCATTAAGGTAACAGTTGGGGCAATGCGTATTTTAGTTTATAGATAAACCTGAAAGCCCAACTTTAAGGCCAATTACAGTGGGAAACCTTTTTGCAGCCCTTGATATTGCTGGAACTGTGCATGAATGAATGATGCACTGATACTTTTCTAAATCTGTAACCTGGTTATGAAGTAAGGGAGGTCCTGAACCAATGTGGGTACTTATACTAAAAAAGTCTGACAGCCACTGTTCTAGAAAACCAAAGCAAAGAGGCTGACAGTTCTGTTGATATAAAGCATAAGTGTGTAAACTCTTATGTACATGAAGAACACACATGAAGGAAGGGGCAACCAGAGGTCCACAGAACTATGTATCCCCTGTTTGAACTGTAGGGTTATGGATATTTATAATATAAAGCATGTGGTCTTGTGATCCTGTAACCCTGGCTTGGGACAATAATATCCTCATTTCATGGAAATAAGCTTTTTGGAGCCTTGCTCTTACTTATATCATAAACTTCACACATTGATGCTTGAGCTGACTTATAGGGAATACACAGGTTCTATTAAAACAACAGTCATTTTGCAAGTACAGGTATCCAGAATGCTCTGAACCTTGTGCTTTCTGGATAATGGATCTTTCCGTAATTTGGATCTTCTACTAGAAACTCTTGTAAACATTAAATAAACTCAAAGAGAGTGGTTCTGCATCCAGTAAGGAACAAGTATATATTTGTTTGGATCATAGACAAGGTACTGTTTTATTATTAAAGAGAAATAGCAAATCATTTTTAAAAATTTGGATTATTTGGAGAAAATGGAGTCTATGGCAGACTGCATTTCTGTAATTCTGCAATTGTGCTCTCTGCACTGGAAAAGTGGAAATTATGATTTTTATATTGAAATTTTGGCTCTTTAAGTTACCAGGATTGTTTTTTGCTGCCATGGTAACCTGCGGGTTTCTCAACTTGTTTCATGGCAGTGCTGGTAATTAGCATGCTTATTGGTGATTTCCCTTACATCTGTAATTATGTTTTTGGTCTACAACTTGCTTATTGGTAAATTGTTATTCTGTAATTATGTTTTTGCCCAAGCTAGGGTGTGCAGTGGAGCAGTTTAGATCCCCTTTAAAGTCGATACCAGTTAGAAAAGGTTGCAAATACAGAGACTTGGGAGCTAATTTAGTAACCCAGATGCTAAATTTCACCAGTTCCATTACAAGCAATTAGTTATGAATAATCTACCTAAATTATAAAATGAAAAGCATATTATTATAATATTATAATATTATATTATTAATATTATATTATAATAATTATTATCATTAATAATAATAATAATAATAATAATAATAATAATAATAATATTAATAACATTAATTTATAAAATGCCTATATATTCTGCAGTGTTGTACAATAAGTGGGTGTATACTTAAAGGGGGGTTATTTTTTTTTTTTTTAGATTTATTAAACCCCGATGGTGTCAAAAGTCAGAATAAAAAATTTTCCAACTCAGACCTTCCGAGTTCATGTAGAAGTCAATGGCAGATGTCCCATTGACATTTTGAAGATATCCTGATCTGTGCTGGGTTTTGTTCAAAAATCCAAGGATGTCATGATCTCGGGAGTCAAACATAAAAAGTCAGAGTTTTCAGGTGTCAAATCCAAAAAAGTAGCAGTAAATAGGGGGAAAAGTCCAGTGGATTTGGTTGGAGCCGTTTTCAGAAAATAGGTTTTGATAAATAAACCTCACGTCATTGGCTGATTTTTATAGCACAATCAATATGTAAAATGTTTCCAGAAGATTTTGAAAAGACAAGAGTTAGGTTGCAACAATAAGAATGGAAGAGAATAGAGAGGCAAATGAAAGAATAGATAGTTTGCCTATAGTTGCAAAGAAACAGTCATATATTACTGATGTCATCAAAAAGGGACTTGTGATCTGTGTATCCTTGGAGAAAGATACTAAGGAAAAAGGAACTGGGTGAATTTTAGTGCAGTTGACAGACAGAGCAAAAGCTGTTAGGGGAATGATATAGGAGATAAGATAATGAGTTCAGTCTTTGACATGTTCGGTTTCAGGCATCACTTTTTGGATGGAATTAGTATGAAACAGTTTGTAATCTGAGAATAAACTAAGGTTAAGAGGTCAAGTGTGTAGATGTAGACCTGGGTGTTGTCTGCATAAACAAATCAGTGGTGGAAAAAAAGGGGTGGCTCCAAAATGAACCCTCCACCAACAGAGAGGCCTAAACTGAAGGAGGAAGAGGAGGAGCTTGGAACAGAAATGCTGAAGAAGGACTGAGATACATAGGAAACAAACCAGGAAATTACTGTTACTTCCCAGGTAACTGAAATGTATTGAACTAAAATAAGAGGATGAATATTATTATTGGGCAAAATAAAAATTGTCACAATATTACAACAGTGAGTAAAATGTATCATTGAACTTTTTCCTATGCTTCAGCTGTATTGCCTCTGCTACTACGGCATCTGATAAGCTATAGTTTTCTCCAATATCAGTAGATCTACTATGATCCCAGGATTTGCTCTATGAGTTCACTAAATCATTTTTAAGGAGATTTAAGGAAAATTCCAATTCTCAGTTCTGATTTTTCAAGTTAAGGTTGAGGTTTGGTTAAATATTTGGCTAATTTTATAATACAGGATTCAATATTCAACTAAATCAGAACATTTTGTAATCCTTGTGAGTAAATCAGTTTGTCAAGTGCACTTCTGCCCTTTTTCTATCCCATTGAGCAAATGTATTTTAATTGGCCAATTAGAACACTATGACAGCAGCTTGCAGAGAACCAACAGTATGCTATAATAAATGTAGTAATTTGAAGAGTAGCACATTTTCTTGTTTGCTGATTCCTTTAAATCAATGGTTGTTGGACCTTGGAGGTCCAACCTACACTTACATTGTCCTTTCAGGTTAGAAAGCCTCTTCAAAATCAATATCTGTCAAGATAAAACTTAAGACCACAGCCCCTTAGTTCCTGCCTTCTCTACCTTTGTGGCATTCACAGGGTTTAGATAGTAAAAGTGAGATAGTAGTTTCTCTTTGGGGATATCACCACCATCTTTTAAACTTCCTTTTCCAATCTTAAATTTTGATCAAGGTGATACTATAAACCATCAACTTTACAGGAAATTGTTCACATTTATTACTTATTTGCACTTGCATTTTAATTTTTTTTTCATGAATTGAGCTTGTCACCTTACATATAAAAGTTACTAGAATAATTGACAATTTGGGAATTGTTTAAAAGTGAATAAGCACTAGCACTTTAGATGAGGGAATTTTTTTTTACCAGGCATGGATTTGCAGTGAATTTCTGCATTTCGACATCTGCAAATTTGTTTCGCTGCAAAAATTTGCAGCAAAAAAGTCGACAAGACTAAAAAGGCGATGAGACAAAAAAGTCACCACAAGAAAAAACATTCATTGACTTTAATGCATTTGGAGTGAGAAAAAAAAAAGTTGCGTGCATAAAAAAATTGTTGTGCATAAGAAAAAAATGTTGTTGCCTATTGAATTCAATTTTTTCATTGTTTTGTGAAATTTTTAGCAGTTTTGCAATTATAGAGCTAGAGCTCAAATTAGAAGCCCATTAGGTCTTAATGTATCAATGGGTTTATAAAGGGCAAGCATAGTTTTATATACGTTGGAGTACTGAAGGATTAAAAGGCACATTTGTTTTCCTAGATGCCCTTTTTTATAATAAGAAAAAACACGTTCATGTTGTTGAGAGCCCTAGTTACAGCCTTGGAATAGAGCTGGAAAGTTGTATAGAACAGCTTACAGTCAGTGTAACATTTGTATATTCCTTTACCTTTCTGATTAAAGAAATCAGCCTGTCACTTAGACATCTCTAAGACATTTTCAAAAAAGCATGTAGCTATAAATTCAGGACTTGGTGACTTGCCATTAATCTCGATAATGCCAGTGAAGCTAAAGGAATCCAAGTTCAAGGTAAAAATAACTGGGTTATTTTGAGGCAAATGTTTGACAGAGCTGCAGTTCAGAATGAAAATGTTGCTTCCAGAAACACAGTATAATCTTCTATACCACAACACTTGTGCATTTTATGTGCATGAGATTGGGCAACTATTTATACTTAATTGGATGACTCTATTCCATAACATCTAACTGGATTGTTTTGTTTCTTGCTTCAGTGATCCATACAGCAGAACTACCAAGGTGCAAACCATTTACTTAAATACCTATAGCTCTTCAGTCACTACACCTTCACATTTAGTTTTACAATAGCACACATTTATGGAATTTCTCCATAGCATAGTATAGAGTAGTGTAATGGATGACCTAGGCCTAACCCAATGCATAGTAACTAAATGCCATAACATGAAGGAGACCATAGTGGGATGAGTAGGCATAGTCCAATGAAGGAGAACATAATGGGAGGAGTGGCAAAATTCATAAAATTGAGGAGAACATAGTAGGGGGAGGGAACAGACATAATCCAGTGGATAGTAATTACTTGCTATAATATTTAGGAGAACATAGTGGAAGGAGTAGACATAATCCAGTGGATAGTAATGACTTTCCATAAAATTGAAGGAAACATACTGGGAGCAGCAGGTATAATCCAGTGTATAGTAAATACTTGCCATAATATTGAGGAGAATATGGTGGAATAGATAGGCATCATCCAGTGAATAGTAACTACTTGCTATAATATTGGGGAGAACATAGTGGGAGCAGCAGGCATAATCCAGTGGATAGAAACAACTTGCCATAATATTGAAGAGAAAATAGTTTGGGATATAAACATAATCCAATGGATAGTAACTACTTGTCATAATATTGAGGAGAACATAGTGGCAGCAGTAGATATGATCTTATGGATAGTAAATATTAAGAACATATTGGGCAAACAAGGCATAATAGTATACTGTAGTATAATGTATACTGTAAATATGAAATGCTTTATATGTAGGACCTAGAAACATGACAAAATGTTATTGTATCCAGGGCTTAGAAACTTCACTCCAGACAGGAATTTCAAATTTTTACCATTACAACATTTCTGCAGCAGAAACCTATATCTTTACAGTCATGAGGAATCAAATCATTGAAATCACTACTGGCCAATAAGCCAGTTTACTAGTTATTAGTTTCTCATAGCTTCAGACAATTTGCCAGTTGCTTACCTTGAGTTTCCCAAGGAGCATTTCATGATCGTGCAGAAGTTTTTTGGTTTCATCCTGATTTGATCCAACCTCAAGTAAGTTTGGAACAGCTTCAGCAAGTTGTAGCTCCACTAGTGCTCCACACTTTGAAGAAGAGAAAAGCACAACATGAAAATGATGTTTCCTGTAATATTTAAATGTATGTGGATTTTTGGAATTAGTTATTTCAGCTACAGCAATCATTGCTGACACATGTTCTACTACATCTTCCAAATATAGTCTCAATTCTGTGCCTGCTTATGAAATAATTGTAATGAAATGTGGGACAGGCAGGAATCCACATGCTTTTGGCCATATACTAAATGCAAAGTAGGTTCCAAATTGCAAGAAAATTGGTGCTGCTTTCTGCATTCTACATTGGAGCACGGAGAACATGAATACTGAGCTGACTGTGTTCAGTAGCAATGTGTTCATGAGAGGAGGGTGGGGAGAGTACCAATCGTTTGCTAGGTGCAGAATGCAACCGCACCCCAGATGCAGAAGTTGTTACATGAGGACTAAGGGGCACACTTTTAAACTCTGCACTTTTGTCCAGGGTCAAAGTAAATGACCTCTATAGTGTACTATGGTACAGTTAGACTAGCGCATGTACTTTGAGAAAACCGCAAGCATTCCAAATACTATTGTTGACTGTTATCAACATACAGTAGTAATTTTCCTTTGGATACAATAATCTGATGGGATCAGTGTTAGATGTACCCCCAAACTTAAATTACTTTTAAATTCATAATGTCTATTCAGATAGGATCATGTTAACTTTTTTATTTTTGCCAATTTAAGTTCCTTTGTCTACAGGTAATAATTATTTATAAAGCATCATAAAGGTGCATCGTAAAGTGCAAATGTGACCTGCTTCCAACTTACGTACAAAGATGTTAATATAATGGCTCAGTATTATGTCAGCCCTGTCCAGGAGATCATTATACACCTGCAGATATAATTCATTATGTCACCTATGAACTAGATCTAGATCAGACTTGTAAAACTCAATTTATATTAATGAGTTAGGGTGACCGTCTTATTTATCTGTTTAGCCAGCAGCTCCAAGTTATGCCTGTGATAGCAGCAGCTGACCATGGAGTGTTTTTACAGATTACCCATAATCCTTAGTTACTTTAATCAATAGTTCTATATATCTTGGTGCCATGTTTATTTTAATATGAGGTCATATCAGTTCTATTCTCTATAGGTTCCCCAAAATCTTTATATAGTGGTAAACTGTGAGGTTTCAGATAATTGGGAGCATGTGTGTAATTTTTACAATTAATATTTTTAATGTCAAGAAGCAGCAAGGTTTTTTTTCCTCTTTGGTTAAAAAAAAAAATCAGTTTTATATACAAGTCAAGTAGGCAAAAGCCACATAGCTGGATTTGCACCTAAATGTTATATGGCATGTTAGTCTGCACCAGACATTACAAGAAGAATTTCTATCCTTTCTCTTGAACTTGAACTCTGCTATAGAAGAAAGGACCTCTCATCATTCATTGTGGTGATTAAGACATTATTACTACACTGTTTGCTGTTAAGATGTAACATTAAACTCCCAGAGAAAAGATGGGATGACAAGTCTACATAAACAACACAGAAGGGGTCTTCTTGAAAGGATTAGCAGAACAGTGACAGCACTAGGTCAAATCTAAACATTGTCTTCTGCTGTACCATGCAGCTAACTGCATGCAGTCCTAGAATGTACTAAATTAACTTTTAGCAAGATATAGAGAGTGATATTCTAAGACAGTTGCAATTGGTTTTTATGTTTTATTATTTTATGAGTTATTTCGTTTTTTTATTCAGCAGCTGTTTGGAATTTCAGCATCAATCTGGTTGCTAGGGGCCCAAATAAAAGCTAGCAGCCAGTCGTTGATTTGAACGACAGGTTGGATTATGAATAGAAAGATCATGAATAGAAAGATGAATAATAAAAAGTAGCAATACATGCGATCAAATATGAACGACCCTTGCACATTGAATGCCAGGAAGGCTATTAATATCTTCAAATGTTTCAACAGACCTCTGCCATTGATTTCTGCATGAACTCAGCAGGTTTTAGGTGGTGAATTATTGAATTAGAGCTGTTTTTAGGGTCGATGTGTGATAAATCTCACATTCAAATTAGAATTCAAGCTGGAGGTTTTAAATTTAAAATTGTGAGTTTTGACCCCAAACAAATTTGAAAATTCGAATTTACCGTTCAAAATTTAGCAAATCTGCCCCATGGTGTTGAGAGAAGTCATCTTTAATGAGTTTCTCTGAATTCCTGACCATGTTTTCTACTGTACTACGGATTAATAGTGTTTATAGATAGAACCTATCCAGCAACTGTGTTGTCAAATGATTCTTTTTAAGAGGTTATTCTTTAACTATATGAAGTTATCCACAAGAACATACCTGGCCCATGCCCATGGACCAGTCAGTTGGATGCTGTACAGGACTGGCCCAATTATAGCCACCTTACATTTATCACTCTTCATTGTAAAGAGTTTCCCTGCACCCAACTTGCTCATACCTTCACCGTAATAACGACAAACAGAAGTTCTCACTGGCTCAAAGTGTGTGGGCTTTTATATGCTATAAGTCATTAACACAGACCAATTGAATTCAATGTTTGGCATCAGGATTGGCATAGGGTAGAGCATAGAGGGCATTTGCTTCTCAGGTGTCAGCCCTTGTGCATAGCTCATGATTCTCAACAGCCTTCAGTGGCACACTTTGCTTACTAAATGATGCCTCTATGTAACAAAGATGCAGAATTATCACTTATTGAAGACAAGCAAATATTCTGTCGTTTTTGCCATTTACACAAAGCCAGCTTGTGTAAATAGAAACCAGATAGTTAACGCTTCAGTAAATATTTTATACATGTCCATTAAAGCCGACCAGTGTGAATTCATGTAGGTCCCAAAATATACATTTTTAGGTACCAGATATACATTTCTACCATGTGGATGGCAGCCTGTACCCTAACAGAGCTTCCTATTTCTGGCCATTCAGTTGTATTTCATTCTAAATTGGACAGTCTATTCCTAAAAATATAATATTAATGTAATATTTCCTAGGAGCATAAATAAAGCTGTTGACAGTCAGAGTATAAAGTTTCATATCCATCATTCAATTCAATTCAACGTCTAATATTCAGATTGTGAAAGGAAGCAAAACTTGTTGTGTTTATGCTATCATCATCATCATTTATTTATATAGCACCAGCAAGTATGAGTGGAATTGGAAGGAGAAAAAGATAATGGTGAAAAAGTGATCTTATAGGAAAAAGAACTTCAAGGAGATAAATCAGGCCAGTGACAGATTTATATAGAAGGTTGGGGGCCTGGGGCAGTGGTGGGAGAGCACAAGGTATGGGGAGCAAGGAGAAAGGGGGAGCAGGAGAGAGTATGATGAAACAGGTAATATAATGAACAAAAGGAAATAAATAAGAGAGCACAGAAAAAGAAAGCACAGAGGAATAGAAACTGACATTCTTTTTGCAGGGACTGTCTATATATATATATCTATATATATATATATATATATATCTATATATATATCTATCTATCTATATATATATATATCTATATATATATATATATATATATATATATATATATATATATATATATATATATACATATATACTTCAAAAAGACCAGCAACACCAGGATTTTTTGTGTATCAAATCAAAGTGTATTCAAAAGTGTATTCATTTATTGCATGAATAGCCGACGTGACTTTCAGTCCACGCAGGGACCTTCCTCATGGCCATGAGGAAGGTCCCTGCGTGGACTGAAACGTCACGTCGGCTATTCATGCAATAAATGAATACACTTTTGAATACACACTTTGATTTGATACACAAAAAATCCTGGTGTTGCTGGTCTTTTTGAAGTATTTGAATTTTTTACTGTGCACCCAGGGAACACGACATCAGCAGGGTGATGCCCTTGTGAAGATATATATATATCTCCTTCTTACATACAAATGCAACGTCTCAGAAAAGGAAGGCCTTGTTTATCATACATAGGTAAGAAGCCAATTCCAAAAACTAGGTGCAAAGAATACCTGATTTTTGCAATTTGCTTATACACAGTTTATAAATAGGCTGTGCAAGGTGGGATGTGGCAGAGACTACTACCATCTACCCGTGGCACTCAGAGATCCAGATGAAAGTATTTTGCACCATTTTGTGCCCCTGTGCCCTTTTGTGCCCCTTAGTGGTCTAGTACCTGTGTTAACAATGAATGAGGCCTTGTATGTTTTGTGCCGACAGATAATCAGTACACTCATAAAACTCAACTAATTGTGCCCTATGGCACAAATTAGTGGCATGGATGTGGGCTTCCCTTGGTAACGCTGAAGTTAAAATTAATTAAAAGATGTGCTTAATGGTGGTACAGCGTGCCATAGGGCAGCTATTTCCTATTGAAGATAAATATGTATACCATCTATCCAGGGCCACCTTAAAGTGGGCCCAGGACATTATATTTTCCAATCAAAAATGACAGTGAAAAATAGAAAATACATTAAAATGACCATACCATAGAGATTTTCCAATTGATTTTAATTATGGTTTTTCCTTTTCTGGGGTGGGGGTTGCTTCTGTCAAAGGGTATACCAGATGAAAGTCTAATGGTGGGCCCTATCTATCTATCTATATCTATCTATATCTATCTATCAATCTATCTATCTATCTATCTATCATCTATCTATCTATCTATCTATCTATCTATCATCTATCTATCTATCTATCTATCTATCTATCTATCTATCAATCTATCTATCATCTATCTATCTATCTATCTATCTATCTATAATAAATAACAGGTACCTCTGATATCAGAACTAGCCATTAATAACTTATTTAGTGCTGTTATCCAGAATGCTCTGGACCTGGGGTTTTCTGAATAACTGATCTTCCTGTAATTTTGATCTTCATATCTTAAATATACTAGGAAATCATGTAAACATTAAATAAACCCAATAGGCTGGTTTTGCTTCCAGGGAGGATTAATTATATCATAGTTTGGATCAAGTAAAAGCTACTGTTTTATTATTACAGAGAAAAAGGAAATCATTTTTAAATATTTGGATTATTTGATTATAATGGAGTCTATGGGAGAAACTTTTGAAACTGTCTGGATAATGGGTTTCCGGATAACGGATCACACACCTGTATTACTAACAATATAATATTAATGCAATGTTTTTGTGTGTTTAGTTACTGACATGATTCTAAAGATATCCCCATGAGCATAATATATGTCTGTATTAAATCTTGCCCTGGGAACGGACAATCAAAATAACTAGTTAACAGCAAAAAAAAATCTCCTTAAACAGATCTGTCTTCCTTTATATATCCACTAAGGAACATCAGCAGACTTTGTCCTTTTACATAAAGAGAACACTTTTTCTCCAATACACTACTTTTGTGCATGTATGCAACAATTTGTTTTACAGATTGAATTGTTTTCTGTAGATTTCAAGCTGAAGATTTATTTTGCAGTAAACATGTCAAAGCCAAGCCATGTGTCTATAAAGCTCCATGTAAATGCTTTTTAGATCTGTCCTCACACTGATTTTAAAAATACCAACAGTGCAGATAGTGTTACACGCACAGTATAAAGGCCACGCTACACATTAAATATCCCTGCAACCTGCAGTCTTGTCCTGGACTGCACATTTATTTATCAAAATTAGGGACATTGAAATGATAGATACACAGATGCAGATTTAGAAAAAGGAGGGTACTGCAAAGTATTTCTTTGAAGGGTCAGCCTATTATTATGAAAATTTTAACTTTTTGGGATAGTGCTTTTTTTTATAATAATATTTTTGCAATTAACATTGTGCCTATTTGTAAGCTGGTGGTGCCTATTTGAAAGTTTGGCCCTCTTCCAATTGAACACAGAAATGACAGGTTACTCACCTTAAGAATAGCTACAACTATCCTGGAATCCCCGGCTTGTATAGCCACAGAACTGACTGTCGTTGTTGAGAGATCTCCAGGACTATTCCTCTTGTCTGACATGACGTGTCCAGTGCGAAGTTAAATAAGAAAATAAAATAAGCTCTTGGTATGACTCTTTCCAGTACGCTGAATGTTTTGGAAAGCAGCAAGAAAGAATATTTGGGACCATTCAGGAGAAAATCTCCCACAGCCCTGATTACATGAACAGAAGGAAAGAACAGGAGGTTAAAAATAGACAGCCCATTAAGTTCATCATCCTGTAGCCAGAAAGCAGACACACCCCTCACTCCATAGCACTGACTTGTCCATCCACTTCTACTATTATCAGAAGCTTCAGCTGCCTTCAGCCGGGATAAGCTAACGGAATAGGACCCAGTCATCAAAACAGCACCCATCCTTCACATCACAATATACAGTACTTTAGTAGGAGATTTGTAGTTTTTTTTTCTTTTAACTCTTTGCAGCAGGGAATTTTGCAGGTTTGTGGAATCTTTTTTTATGGTTTTGAACAGAGGGAAGAAACTGTTTTTGTGCTATTCTGTACATATTAACTTCCAGTAATGGGCATTAAGTTGGTATTCCCCTAAGGTGTGACATGAACTGGCTCAGATTGCTATACATATTCATTTACAACAGGGTCACAAATGGTAGAACCTGATGAGATAGATATTTATGGGGGGCAGGTATGGGATCTATTATCTGAAATGCTTGGGACCTGGGGATTTCCTTCAGTAATTTGGATCTTCATAATCTACTAAAAATAATGTAAACATTAAATAAACCCAATAGTATTGCAGATGCATTTAAAAATAGGGGATGAGTTTGTGATAATAAATAATTTCGGCCCATCTGTTCATGGCTCACTGCACTGAAAGGAGGTTCCAAACTAAAGGTGGCATAGGGCAGCAAATTAGTTAGATACGGCCCTGGTAATACTGTTCTGCTTTTCTCTATACTGGAAACTCCATCAGAAAACTATGAAAAGTCTCCAGGCAGGGTGGTAACTACAAAGGAAGCAGACAATGGGCTGCAGGGGGGCCAGGAGGTATAGGGGTCCCATGAGGCCCTACTTAATGAGCAATTTCAATATATATTTTGTAAAACAGGACAACCTCTGGATATTTTTGGGGCCCTAAAATAAATTTTCTGTTGGGCCCAGTAACATCCAATTATTCCCCTGAGGAAGGTGACTTTAACAACTAGGTTTTCTGTGGGTTTTTATTGGCTCAAAATCCACTTTTGTTTAGGGCCCCCTTAGCTCAGCTAATCCCCCATAGATCCAAGAATACCTAGGGCAGCAAATAAGTGTCTCTTACTACTTACTACTGTATCCTTATAAAAGCTCTGTGTACTGTTTATTGTGTGACTTGTCCTCCCTGTGTGTACCTTTATATATTGTACTTTTATGCATTGAACGGTGCTGCGGCTCCTTAACAGCACTTTACAAATAAAGTCATACATTTGTACTGTACATATAAACCGTTGAGGTGGTCTTTTAGATGTATCTTGGAGAACAAATATTCCTTCTCTCCTAATCTCACTCTAACTATTTGTATTCAGATAACTAAAGGGACTCCCCATTACTTTCCACAATGTTGTTTATAGGGCAAGTAGGGGGTTAATAACTAGAATAACCCACTGATAATCAGAAGGGTGGATCAGTAGCACAAGCTCTCCAAAACTTGGTTACCAACCTCCCTCTCCTAGATAAGTATCAATTCTCCATTTAGATATTCAGAATATTTTAACTTCTCACTATTGTCAATGTTTTATGGTGTCAAATGGGCCTATAGTAAGCCCCAAAACAAAAAAAGTGGGATATAGGTGATAATCATTATTATATCTGGCTTGGTGGCATGGAAAGGCTGCATTTCTGGGGACATACACTTTGACCCACCCTTGCCCACTGTTAACTAACAGATTAACAAGGAATAATGAGTTGACGGAGAAGTCAATAAGCAGGGATATTGATATGGTTCAATATGTATAAGGTACAGATATAAGATCAAAACCCCCTATCCAGAAAGTTCTGGAAGGCTATCTCCCATAGACGCCATTATAATCAAAATTTATAAATTAAAAAAAAATATCTTTTCTTCGTAACAATAAACAATACCTTGTAACTGATCCTTGTTGAAGGCAAAATAATCCTATTGGATTTATTTCATGTTTAAGTGATTTTATTAGTAGACTGGAAAACCCCAGGTCCTGAGTATTTTGGATAACAGGTTTCATAGCTGTAATATTATGTCCTTCCTGTAACGAGATAAAATACAGGGACCTGAGGGCAGGGATTACATTGCACGTAATGTGGCTAAAGACAAAGTCATTAGGGTTCAAATATAGAAACCATCACTAATTAAAGCCGTTAAAGCTTAATTGAGAAGTCATTGTTATTTAGTTATGTGCTTTCCCAGTGAGAATACCATTAAAAAGCTTCAGCAGCAGTAAATCTGTGGATAACATGGATAATGCCTGACCAGGGAATTTGGCTACAGTCCATAAAACTCAGGGTCAAACTCAGAGAGCTCCCGGGTATGAATACAAATGAGCCTAAAATAACACGATACCAAAGTTATATTTGGCCTGCATTATCTGTGTTATGGTGAAGAACACGTGTTTCACCAGCTGCTAAGTTGAAAGCTCCCTTAGTGCTGTGCTGTTATTTAATGTAAGACTACAAATGAATCTAATCTCCTGAAATTGTGTTATTGCCAT
Source organism: Xenopus laevis (assembly GCF_017654675.1). Classification (NCBI taxonomy): domain Eukaryota; kingdom Metazoa; phylum Chordata; class Amphibia; order Anura; family Pipidae; genus Xenopus; species Xenopus laevis. The sequence goes on from NC_054388.1 coordinate 70,000,840, forward strand.
GGCTGAGCAGGACAGGTTTGCTTGTAGCACACTTCCTGAAATCAAATTCAGTCCTTCTGTACTAGATGGCCACATAGCACTGGAAGTACTTTTGATAATCTTTAAAGAAGGAAAATATCTAAAACATACATTGAAACCTAGGAAACAGCACCACCACTATATCTAAGAGAGGTTTCTTTAAAACGTAGTTCTGTAAATCCAAGCAAACATTCTAGCATTTTCATTTTTTGCAGTCTATGGCTTGGAACTTCCTATATTTGGAGCTTGCTGTGTGATCCAGAATAAGAACACAGCATAAGTCTGCTTCATTCAATCCAGCAATAGTTGTACTATAAATCTGAGCTCCTCTTAACCACCTTTGGCTGTTAAGGGATGCTGGGACTTGTAGTTAAGTGGCAGGTAACTTTCCTCTACCATACAGCTGAATTACAACTCTCTGATGCAGCAATGCAACAATAATTGGGCAAGCTGTTATAAGCAGTTGTGACGTTGCTTCCTTAAGATAATACTTATACGGGAGACAGAACTATGAAGTCATTGCTGGTTACACACTGATTATTTATATCAGTCTCAGAAGAGTATATAGAGAGGAAAGACGACCTGGGATAATACCAGACCTTAGTGGTTCCTTTACTAAGCTTAAATGCCATTCCTTTGTTTCAGGGTACATGGCAGTTGTTCCATTCCCTACACAGAGCAGCTGAGAAAGTTTCCCAGAACTAGTCCAGGTCATGTATTTGCCAGACACTTTCCCATCACACACACACACAAACAGTGCGCTGGCTTTAGCAGTCTGCACTCAACGTTCCTTCTGATAAAAATAGCAATAGTGAAAATGCAAGATTTTAGAATTCCAGTACCAATAGTCACCGCATTGGGATTTTTTTTTTAGCAAAACCTGGTGCCTCAATAATACCAAATAACTCTAATTCTGCTAAAAGCTTTTAATCCACCCTCTGTGTCTAGACTATCGATTCAGTCGTGGCACAAACCCCTTGCATTGTTAAGGAGGCTCATGCCTTGTCAGCTGCTTGCCATTGAACATTAGAATCATAAATGAGATGCAGTCTCTGCAAAATATCCCTTTTAAATATTTATGGTTCATATTTGTTCTTCTTATATATTTCCTGTATTATTTGACTTACATAATTTATTACAGCCTTAGAGCTGAATTCAAAATTTGCAGTAGACCTTTTTATGAATACATAAAGGCCACAGCAAGGGGTTTCTCCATCAGTGGTAAAATGCAGACAAAATAACCAAACATTTCCCTGCCCCCCCCCCATTCTGTCAGTGTTATCACTCTATACTCCTGCCACTGTGCAGACAGGGGACTTAGAGCCACATGAACACACAAGCAGCCAAGGCTGGGTCTGGCACCACGAAAAATTGGTTGTACACTTGATATAAAGCCCCCAGGCCCACCAAATAACAACCTCCCCTTTTGCCGTACATGTCATCACCTAAAATTATTTAATAGGGAGACCTGTCATCTAGACATAAAAAGCTGTATATTAAAAATGTATCTCAAATTAAACATAAAACCCAAATTCTTTTTTTATGAACATATGCATATTTGTTATAAAAAAAATCCAGCTGTCAATTATGTATTGCCTGCCTGCCTCTATGCCTCAGGGGCGGGGTAGATAACTTTCCATTCTGCACTTCCTAGATGTCATTGCACTCATCTCATTTCTCTCCCTCCACATTGCCTATAATTGTGTATTTGTGCAGCCAGTGCATGGGCATGGGTATCAGCCCCCACTCTGGTGCACAAAGTAGCATACACCTATGTGCTCCTATTGCTGATTCCAAAAGAGTGAAGGAAACAATATTTTTATATATTATATATATATATATATATATATATATATATATATATATATATATATATATATATCTATATTGTAATTTGTATAATGTAAATTAAGTTTATTGTGCCAAACACAATAGAAAATAATTTGAAATTTTTTATTAGGGTGACAGGTCCCCTTTAATTACAGTCTTTATTATCTATAATAACTATGCATTATTGTCTTCTTTTTCACAATGTGATCTTTAGACAGGAAGAGAGCAGAATGCTGCTGTCTGACATTGGTTTCATTGAGTGTGTTTCTGTTAGTCCCCATGTTTAATTTCTATACCTCTTATATCTAAAGAGTGAGTATCATAGGGAGGCTGCGGTTTCTGAAGCTGCCTAATGTCATGTAATAATGTAATGCTATTCAGCACCTAGCCCAAATAACAAAGAAGTTGTTAATCTATGTCATATAATGTCCATTCTATAATATACTAATATAATATAATTATATAAGGTAAACCACCTCTTTAACAGTACTTTTAGGAACAGTGCTTTAAGGAACAAAGACAAACTATATTTCGCTGAAAGTGTCCTCTTAAGATGCAATGGGGCAGATTCACTAAGCGACAAATTTGCCAGTCATAGATTCACCAGGACAACGCTAATTCACTAAAATCCAAAGTTGTGTCCAGGGTGCTGAACGCTGGCAAAGTAGCAATATCGTTATTGCGGCAAGCAAAGCGAAGTTGCGCTAGCGTTGTCTAGAGTCTATCTCCTTCACTAGCGAAGTTACGCAAGCGCTCGTTAGTAAATCGGCGAAGTAACGAAATGACGTCACGCTGGCGAATTTTCTGTAATGTCACTTCGCCCTTTAGTAAATCTGCCCAAATATGTCTGTGAAGGTTCTCATTCATCCAGGTCATGGTATACCTATATCAATAAGTCAAATCAATTGGACTTGCTGTATTTTCTTCTTCCTTGAAGATGCTTCGCTAGTCATCCGACTGGCTTTCGCAATTTAGAATTGAGATGTCGGATGAGTAGCAAAACATCTTCAAGGAAAAAAAAATACAGCAAGTCCAGTTGATTTGTCTCATTACTCTAGATATCCTCTTAAGATATCAATAAGACTATGAAGGAGGAAACTGTCAAGATTTCCAGTAATTTGAGGGAGTATATGACATAGATTCAGGGCTATCAAATTAACAACTTCATTGTTACAGTATATGGGCGAGATGCTGAATATTATTAAATTATTACATGACATTGGGCATCTTCAGAAAGCAACAGTCTCCCTACAATACTCACTCTTAAGATTTAAGAGGTATGGAATTTAAACATGGGAACTAGCTGGGGAGGCATATAGACAGTCTGGTGCTCATACATTATACCTGTGTTAGTCAAAGGGGTTTTCACATTCCAAACACGTTTTTCAGTCCAGTTGTTTTCAGATTGTTCACCAGAAATAAAGACTTTTTTTTTAAAATTGCTTTCCATCTTTTATTTTTTACGGTTTCCAAAAAGTTTAAAGTTTGTGTCTATTGTCTGGCAGCTCATTGATCCAGGAGCATTCTGAGCTGTTAAAATTGGCTACATTGTATCAACTAATTGTATCAATTCTAACAGCTGCACCTGTAGGGTAAAAATGTTATCCCCCCCAAAAAAACATGCCCCCCGCCAGCGCTACGCTACCTGCACCGGGAGGGAGCTCTGTGCGAGCAGCCATGTCCGGTCACTTGCATGCGCATAATGAAAATTTGCCCCAAATTGCTCGTTATGTGCATGCGCGTGACATCACATGTGTGTTATGCGCATGCGAGTAGCATAACATGGCTGCTCGCGCCAGGAGCTCCATCCCGGTGCGGGTAGCGTAGTGCCGGCGTGGGGCATTTAAAAAAAAAATAAAATAAGTACTTTTATCCCCAACAAGAAAGCGGACTCTATTAGCCTGCACCTTTGGTTGGAGATAATATTTTTACCCAACAGGTGCCTTTAATGAAACTCAAGGAATTTTGCTCAGCAGGGACAAAGATAACAAATGTATCAACTAAATGTATCAAATTACAATAGTTGAGGGCAGTGGCAGATGGGAAAATTTGTCACCCAAGCCTATTTATGAGCGACTGTGGGCAACAAATTTCCCGAAAATATCTCCATTTGAAATAATTGAAGTTGCTGGTGCTATGACCTCTATATCACTAAGTCACCCAAAATTGCCTCTGGAGGAAACTTCAGGTGACTTAACGATATGTTGGTCATAGCACCAGTGATTTCAATTATTTCAAATGGAGAGGAATTTTCGGCACCCGCAGGTGAAAAATGAAACTTTACACTTCAGTATTAGCAAAACAATCACAAATAGAAAGTAATTGTAAAAAGTCTTTATTTCTAATGATTTATCTAGAAACCAACTAAACTGAAAAAAGTTTGAAGGTGAACAACCCCTTTAAAGGAGAAGGAAAGTCGGTTTGCACTTGGGGGTGCCAAGAAGGAAGAAGATCTTTCTGTGGTGCTTACTAGAAAACCCCCGGGCTGGTGCAGTTTTCTGCCAATAGGAGCACTGGCCAAAAGGTTTCAGGTAAGTCAATACAATCACTTGGGGTGCCTAACATTTGGCACCCCAAGTGCGAACAGACTTTCCTTCTCCTTTAGGGCTCTTACACATGAGCGTTTTTACCTGCGCTCCCCTGCGTTCCGTTTTTCGGCGTTCAGCCGCAGGGGAGCACAGGAATAGACGCATTTAATTATTTCAAATGGGGCTGTACTCACACAGGCGCATGTAGGCGCCGAACGCAGGTTGAGACGCAACATGCTGCATTTTTCCTGCGTTCGGCGCCTACATGCGCCTGTGTGAGTACAGCCCCATTTGAAATAATTAAATGCGTCTATTCCTGCGCTCCCCTGCGGCTGAACGCCGAAAAACGGAACGCAGGGGAGCGCAGGTAAAAACGCTCATGTGTAAGAGCCCTTAAAAGATAAACAAGGTTTGGTTGCCAGTCACTTTATTCTGTATTGTCAGTATAAATATTCTCTGGCATTAGGTGATAACTTATGTTAGTATAATATGCTTACATTACTGAGCACTGTATTCCTTTGTATCCAGCTGTATTGTTATAGAAGATGTAAAAATGAAGGGCTGTTATATATACCATATACAGTAGCTGAAGTTCAGTGGTTTTATGGCATTGCTTCCTACAAATATACTTTGGACCAGCTATTAGCCAAATTATTTTGAAATATATATATTGTTTTTTTTTTTTAAGAAAAATCCTTTATTTATATAGTACCAGTATATTCTGGAACACTTTAAAGGGATTATACCAGAGCTGGGCCAAGAAGTACAGGTGCTCAAGGCAATTAATTCTTAGACCCACTCCTGCTTGACATCCTCACTTTACTCTCCCACCTGCTGTTTTGAAGAACCCTCCCTCCCTGAACACCACCCTCACCCACCAGACTTGTCACAGTAGCCTCCTACCCTCTCCATAACCCTAACATTTTTTGGGTAGTAGGTATTGCTCCTCTCCTATGTTGCTTCCTAGGCAAGTCTCTTCCCATAATCCTAGTTCCAGCTCAGGATTATACATTTTTTTTGCTCCAGTAGAGTCTATAATCTCTATTGCATTCTCACACACGCTATGGGCAATTTCATAAACAGCCAAAAGGTAAGAAAAACATCCAGTCCTTATTCTAAGGAGCAAAAGGTCATTTCAACAAATTTTTACCCATAAAGACAGATAAATGATAATACTGATAGTAAAAAAGATAACAGGCTGAGCACCAGAAACTCTGTTTCATCTTTTGTCTTTATGCTTTAGGCAAATGCTTGAAATAGTTTAATAAATAATTTGTATTTTGATGGATTTTGAAATCAATTTCATATTCCCAAATGCTGTCTGTTTCTACAAACACATTAAAAGAGAGGCATATATATGCTTAATGGCGTGTCCTTGTTAATGCATCAAGCAGTGAGTCAGCATGTTTGTGATGCACATTGACTAATCCCTAACATACGCTGCCCATAGCAATATAATAACAGCACTTCGCTTTGGCTCCCAAATTATACAAATTTAAGTGGTTATTCACCTTTGAGTGAATTATGATGTAAAGAGTGATATTCTGAGACAATGTGCAGCTGGTTTTTATTGTTTATTAATTGTGGCTTTTCAGGTATTTAGCTTTTTATTCAGCATCTCTACAGTTTGCAAATTTTATTGCTTGGGTCACCTAGCAACCATGCAATGATTTGAATGAAAAGACTGCCATATGAATAGGAGGAGGATCTGAATGGAAATATAAGTAATAAAATGGGGCAATAACCATAAATGTGTAGGATTACAGAGCATTTGCTTTTTAGGCGGGCCATCCAATAAACCCTATTTGGAAGTTGGAAAAGAGTCAGAAGAAGAAAGCAAATAATTAAAAAAACTATAAAAAAAAAAAGAAATAAAGACCAAACTTAGAACTGACCATTCTAATTTAACAGTGCACCACTCCTTTAATAGTTTCTAGCATGCTTTTTACATAGTAACATAGTTCTAGCTTGCTTTTTAGAATGGACAATTCTAAGCAACTTTTAAATTGGTCTTCGTTATTTATTTTTGATAGTTTTTGAATTATTTCCCTTCTTATTCTGAATCTTTCCAGCTTTCAAATGGGGGTAACTGTGTCACTGGGGGCTGTGTAAGGCTACAAATGTATTGTTATTGCTACTTTTTATTGCTCATCTTTCTATTCAGGCCTCTCCTATTCATATTCGGTCTCTTATTTTTGCGCTTGACCCGAGTATAAGCCGAGGTAGAGTTTTTCAGCATATTTTGGGGGCTGAAAAACTCGGCTTATACTCGAGTATATACGGTAACTATACTAACTAAGCGTTTTGCTCAGCGCATGTACACACAGCCAGATGAAACTGCTCATATTTTATTTTAATTCATTTATTTTCCTTTTGGTGCTAGTTATCCTCTTAAGTCTGTATTTTAATAAATCCCCAGCAGCTACAAGGCAGTAATGGAAAAAACATGTAGCAAGTGTTTCTAAGGGGATAAAAAACAATAACATTTTATTTGTGCAATAAACTTACAGTAGCTTCAAAGCCACTAGCACGGGGCCGTTCTGATGATCTGCCTCATTTCTCCCTGATCTAATAGCATATATTTATCCATGGCTTTACTATAAATACATGTCTTATTCGAAGGGAAATATACATTTTTTACAGGGAGGGTTTATAGACCATTTGCCATATCTTGATAGTGGTAAGATATATAATACTGCTGCGATTAATCTCCAGCATACCAGGAGGACGCAATACAATGCTTGTTTCTATTGGTAGCTACAGGGATTGAGAAGTACAAGTATAGGCTATATTATCTGCAATGCTCTGGGGCTTTCTGGATTAGGGATCTTTCTATAATTTAGATCTCCATACCTTAAGTTTGCTAAAAATCATTTAAGCATTAACTAAACCCAATATGAATGTTTTGCCTCCAATGTGAATTCAAGCATCTTATTTACCATCAAGTGCAAGGTACTGTTTTATTATTATTATTATAGAGAGATAAGAAAAAAACAATTATTGGTTTCATATACACTGTAATTCTGAGATTTCTGGATTTCAGGTTTTGGATAAGCGATCCAATACCTGTACAAAGAGAACATCCTGTTTATAACTTGAAGTGATAGACATACAGCATTGTAATAGGTGGTGCTATTAGAGCAATGTCTAGAACAAGGCTGAATGGAGGCAACATGGACACGGGCAGCTTACAGCCATAGGTAATGTGCCAGACACGACATGAGCATACTACAAATAATGTCTCAGCAGTGCCCATGGCCAACAAGCTCCAGCATTTGATGCTGCAGGTTTAACTGAGATGCACCTAACAGATATTCAGCTTTACTAAGGACAGTGCCTTCAGAGCAGCAGCTATAGTATACTGTAAATGAAGGCACCTACATGGATGAAGTCTGTAGAAAAGTACTAAGCATTTGAAAAAATCTGTTAGAAGTCACAGTTTCTGACCTGAGGCCACGGAACTCGTTGGTGACTTGACTTGAATCTCATTTGCTACCAGTGGCTTAACTACCGGGGGAGCAGAGGGTGCAATGGTGCCAGGGCCTCCCGGCAGCTCGTAGCGCCACTGATTCCCACTGATTCTGGGACTCCGGCGACAGAAAAAATGGCGTACGGAGGGGGGCCCAGCTGCGCATCCTGCGCCAGGGCCCGTCCCCCTCTAGTTACGTTACTGTTTGCTACTTAGCTGCCCAGATTGCCAGTTTGTCAAGATCCTGTTGCAAGGATGCCACATCCTCAATGGAATTAATTGGGCTGGATAGTTTTGAGTCATCTGCAAACACTGATACATTACTTACAATACCCTCCCCTAAGTCATTAATGAGCAAGTTAAATAAAAGTGGACCCAATACAGAGCCCTGAGGGACCTCATTTAGAAACTTAATCTGTACCCCATCCTGTAGGCAGTTTCCTATCCATGTGCAAACGACTTCATTAAACCCAACAGCCCCTGGTTTAGAAAGCAGTCTTTTGTGTGGCACTATATCAAACACTCCAAATAGATCACATCTACTGCTCCCACACTGTCCAGCATCTTACTTACCTCATCATAAAAAGCTATCAAATTTGTCTGACATGACCTATTCTTCATAAAGCCATGCTGATTGCTGCTCATAATGCCTTTCACTAGGACATTTTGAATGTGATCCTTAACAAGCCTTCAAATACTTTGCCCACTACAGATGTCAAACTTAATGGCCTATAATTGCCAGGCTGAGATCATAATCCCTTTTTAAATATTGGAATGACATTAGCTTTTCTCCAATCCATAGGCACCATACCAGATGAAAGTAAATGGAATGTGCAGTGTTCCCAATGCATTTGCGTGTCTGTAAATAAAAGCTATTATAAGGATTTTGAGCTTTATTCACTTTTGTAAACACACTGCTATTATTCTGAACACAACTGTACACACACACAGAGATATATTATCTGTAAGAACCACGAATAACGTGCATATGTGGTGCTCAGTGATGTCACTTTGGGTGCTGTTTATTGTTGAAAGAAAATGTATACCCCTTATATTAATACATGAGGACATTAGAAGTCACTCTCCATTTGGTGACTAATATTTTTAGTCTATTATTTACATGAGCTATTTGCAGTAAATCATGCATAGCAATATCATCACTGATAACTGGTACTTACACATTTCTCATGGCAATATTACAAAAGTAATAACTCATATTTTAAAATATATAAAAGGCTATAAAAAGTCATCTTGGGATTCCATGACCCATACTAAAACATTTAGCCTGCAGCTGTATTACTTTATGTAGTGGTGGCACTGCTTTACAACTCTCCATTTTATAGTAGTAGGGGTCATAATGGGCGCATTGCACTCCTTTGCACTCCATAAAATCCCATACAGAATGTGCGTGTGCCTAGTAGCCCTCATCCACCTCCTGTAATGCTTAAAGCACAAGAGAACACTTAACACTTTCCCTTATGTGCTGCAATTTTAGGAGCTCATTGTTTCCTGTGTCCAATTTGTCTGCTACCCATTACACCACAGGCGGTTACACCAAATTCTGTGCCGTTTACCAACTGACTCATATTTTGTGCCTCCAGTATATGACTGGAAACTGATGTATGCTCGGAAGGTGTCTGAAGCCATAAATATGTTTTCAGTACAGTATTCATATATAATATTCTTATGATTCCACTAGCAAAATATTGGCTAGGCTGTACTTTCAGGAAGCCTGTATCCAACATGGCCCACGGGTGGCATGGCATTCAAGAGGAAATAGGATCAAAAAATGAAGTTATCAGTGTGCATCACTCTACCACTAAACTTATAGTTTTAGATGTTCTTCAACTGATGGGGTTGCTAATCTAGTTACTATAATGTAGTAGCTTTTCTATACTTCTTTAATTATAGGGCCCACTTAGGAATCACAGGGAGGAGTGAAAAGTGCCAAAAATTGGCACATACTGCCATGTTTTTTGCACACTTTCACCCTGCCCTTTTCTGAACATTACCAAAATGGTGCAGAGACCTGTCTGTGCCCCTTAAATATTGTGCTGCATTCATATGGGGCAGGGCACATAACTATCCTGCCTTCAGCCCCCCTTGGAGCATCATGCAGACCCTGTGGTGGTATGGACAAGGTTGCCTTTTATTAATGTGCTATGCACCTGCATTTGAGCATTTAATTGATAACTAAAGCTTAGCAAAGTAGGGCAGACATGCTGTACATTGTTTTGGCAAACAGGGCCGTTGAAGTGAAGATCTGTACCTCCGAAGATGCCCCAGTGGCTCCCCATCTTCTTTTCTGTGGATTCAGTGCACCTGTTCTGAGCTGCTGCCAGTTACCTGAGTTTAGGGATTGACTTTCAACATACTGCATATATAGATTACATAAATCACAATAAAAGGCTGATTATTTCATTCAGATTCTCATCGCATGGCAGCTCAGAAGCCAATGCAATTTACACCATAATGTAATCGACCCTGTAACATTAGCTTCAATGACCTAATTTTCTGCTTCATGATTTGCACCCCTAAAGGTCTTATAAATAGCTGCCAGGATCATACTGATCATTTGCAGTGTCAATGACATTCCTAACAAAATCCAACATTGTGACAACTTTGAAGGTCTGGATCATAGAGATGCTGAACCTTTAGGCTGATCGTTCTCTTTACTGTAAAATTGGTTATTTCTAGCCATATTCATTTTTAGGGTTTATTTATATAAACTGTAAGTGCCAATATGACAGTGTTTAATGGTGCAATATTTCAAACCTTCCTATATGGTAATATATAATTTCTTCTGTCAAGTGCCAGAAGATGGAGCATTTTTTTCTGGCCATTTGGTCCATAGGCCTATCTGGGAGACAATGAATCTGGTTGGCCTACGTATGGCTGCCTTTATCCTCAGCTGTTTCTTAGCCTGTCTCCTTGTGATCTTCTCCATTGTCCCATATATTTAATATTTTTGCTACGTGTATCCTCGACCTTTGCATTATAAGTAAACAATGATATCCAATCTTACAAAGATGGTTTTATTCAGCACAAACCGCTTTAAATACATTGTTTCATACAAGTGAGAAAACAATGGTTCATGAATATGACATATCAAAGGTTTCATGGACAGTTTTCATAATGGCACAATAAAAAAGGAAATGTCTTCAGGTAATAAGACACATGTGGAAGTACACTACTGCCTAAAAAACAACAGGTATATTACCCACGTCCAAAAAAAGACTACATTATCTGGTCAATAACAGCTCTTTAAAGTCTTATTATTATTAATGAGAATTTTTATCTTCAATTTCGGTAGCACCATTGAAAAGCTTTAACCAGCGACTAATCTAGGAATAAATGTCATATATCATGGACAGCCAATAGCAATGGAGCTGAAGGCCAACACCCACCTCACCGAGCTGTTGGTAAGCTGTAACTCCCAGGATACCACAGACTGCTTAAGGCACCTCAGGGAAATCCAAATTATGGAGCTACAACTCCCTGCCTAAGGTGGGTAGGGAAAGTCCAACTTAGGGGGCAACAGCTGTTGGCGTTGATAGTACAAGACCACTAAAAGCTGGATGACCACAGATATGACATCCCTGATACAATCCATTTGCCCCTCAGACTTCCTTTTATTTAACAAGCAAATTCTTGTCCTTACTGATCCTGCAGAGGATGATTATAATTCAGCATTGACTTTTAGTGCTATACAGAAACAAGCGTCCATCCCTTATTTGTGCTCTTCCAGCAGCAAAGATATTGGAAAGTAAATCAGTGCAATAATGAAACTATTCTTTGAGCTCTGCTTATCAAAGGCGTATTGGGGCGCTGTAGAGAATGCATTGGTTATACCCCAATCATTTTCCTGGTAGATGCATTCACATACCTATAAGTTCTGTATAAAATGGGCTTAGACAAGACGATTTGCTTGCTAGCTGATACTTACGGAGCAAGTTCATCCATCTGATATGCTCAAATGTACTTTTATCCCTTTTTTGTGTGTTTTATTCCTGTTGGTTTTTTGATTGCACTTTTGTGCTCGCTTCTTAGGAATTGTCTTTGCGATTAATAGGCAAATTTCCTACATTCAGGCTTTGAATAAAACACTAGATGAAAAGGCATGTAAAGGTGCCAGGAGGCATGTCTGCAGATCACACAATTGCGTGTCCAAGGCAATACTAACTCTTAGCGTTCCAGTTGATGATTTCTCAGCATATTAAATAAGTAAGGCTTTATAGATGAAAAGTCACAATACAAGAACAATGTTTAGGTGGAGAAGATGCTGCTTAGGATGGGTCTGAAATGCATTTTAATGGATTATACTGAACGGTGTAATATGCCGATGACATGCTATCTTACAAACCGCAGTCTTGACATGAGAAAAAGGAGAGACCAGTCTATTAGCTTTCTCTTGTGGACTCATCAGGCTCTAAGAGCTGCTGTTTTTTCAAACAAACCATCTTAATTCTCTCTCTTATATTTTCTGCCGTGGAAGCCATGTCACTTGGCGTTCCGAAATACTGTTCAGTCCTGTAACAAAAAAACAAAACAGATCTCTCTCTCTCTCTGTATATGACCCAGGGGATCTAGTGCTACAATAAAGATTTACCAAACACTTTAGGCAGGTGTAGCGGGGAGATCCCCTGCAATTTTATTAAAGTCACGTGATGTAAGGGGATCTTGTGACCAGTGACTGGTTATAGAGGTTAAATAATGGGAGGTAGCACTTGGCTATTTCTCTGTGGTCTCCAAATACCAGGGATGGTTGTGCAGGGGTCCTGAAGCAAAATGACCCAGTATCAAGCTTTGGACTTTAAGGAGACCAGAAGTGTGGAACAAGAAGTAATTTTTATTGAAGGCCCTTAAAGGAGAAGGAAAGGCTAACACTAAGTAAGCTTTATCAGAAAGGTCTATATCAGTGATCCCCAACCAGTAGCTCGTGAGCAACATGTTGCTCTCCAACCCCTTGGATGTTGCTCCCAGTGGCTTTAAAGCAGGAGCTTATTTTTGAATTCCAGGCTTGGAGGCAAATTTTGATTGTATAAAAACCAGGTGTACTGCCAAACAGAGCCTCAATGTATGTTGACAATCCTCATAGGGGCTACTAAATGGCCAATCACAGCACTTATTTGGCACCCAAGATCATTTTTCATGCTTGTGTTGCTCCCCAACTACTTTTACTTCTGAATGTTGCTCACGGGTTCAAAAGGTTGGGGATCCCTGGTCTATATAAATACACCAGTAAACCCTCAAAATTATGCTGCTCTGAGTGCTCTGTCAAAAGAAACTCAGCATTTCTTTCCTTTATTGTGTACATGTGGGCTTCTGTATCAGACTTCCTGTTTTCAGCTAAACCACCAGGGCTTGGGCTTCAGCATGCTCAGTTTGCTCCTCTCTGCCTACCTCCTCCCCTCCCTGCTGTAATCTGAGCCCAGAGCTATGAGTGAGCAGGGAGATACTCAGACAGGAAGTGATGTCACACCAAGCCAATATGGCAGCTGCTATCCTAAACAAAAAGAGAGATTCTAGAGATGTTTACTCAGGAATGGTGAAGCATTCTGGAGAAAAAAATATAATGTTATGAGTCCCCTTTTTGTAATAACCAGTAAACCTACAGTTTGGCCTGGAAAAGTCGCCTTTTCAACATAAGCTACCTGAAGCTAGTGTGTCCTACCTTGATCTTAAATATCATATTCTCATTACTATGTTTTACTTATATAGCCCAGCGGTACTTACAGCCTATCACATGGTCTCTTTCACCTGCCTGTACTTTTTGGGGATTAATATGGGCAGAAACTTAACATCCATGTAGAAAGAATTCAACTCATGAACCCCAGCTGTGCTAACCACTGAAACATGGCGAAGTTAATATCAGCATTATACAGTAGTGATGTGCAGGTTGAGTTTTTTGTGGACCTGTACATCACTACTACTTAATGTGGCCCCGCAGATGTGTGGATGTCAGCCCAAACACATAAGCTTAAAGGTTGACTAACACATTGCTATTATGCAGCTCATTTGAACCAGTATCACCAAGCAGACAGTGGGTTAATTATATGAAAAACAATATGGCATACCCATCGGGATAAATTACAGGCACTGTTAATCTGTCCAGCAGAGATTTCCCAACAGCTTCAACCTCATCAAACTGTTCAAACTCCATCACAGCCTCACCAAGATCTGGGCATTCTTGTAAAATCTGAAAAGATAAATAACAAAAAATGAGGTTATGGACTTAGACAAAGAATTGTCTCCCATATTGACTTGGGCCACGCTGAAACTACAGCAGCTCTTGCTTCCTACAGGTGTGGGCAGAGACTCATGCCAGTGGCAAGCATCTCCCTGTGTGACACTGACCTAACTGTTGTTAAATAAAGGGAAACTCAACTGAATTTTTTTTTGCATAATATATTGCTTTCAATTGCAATTAGATTAATAAAAACATTTTAATTAAAGCATATTGGAAAGTTGTTTCGAATTACATTTCCTTTTATTTTGCCAAAAAAAGAAACCCAACAAACAAAATACTGGTTTGGTGACCATGTTTAAGCTTTTTAGAACAAAATTAAATGACATAATGGCACATTATCATTTTTTGCTCATATATTCTGTTGCAATGAGCACAATTACAATAAAAAATATTAATAAATGTTATTAATGTTATTGATATGTAAATATATACCAGAGACTAACATTTCCTTCAATTCTTTGCACCTGGCTAGAAATTCTACAAAATATGTATGTGACCTTTAAATGAATGGAATAATTTGTGTGCGGGTCATATGCAAATATATCTAACCTTTTCGGCATTTGAATTAAATGCAAGAGCCATTTCCAGCCGGTGAACTCTCTCCTCTGAGGTTATCGTGAACTGTTTCCACACTCTGTTAAGTTTGGGGAGCGTGTCCCCAGATGACCTTGATGTACATCTAAGTGACTGACACAGTACAACGGTAGCTTGCAGTAACTGTCGCCCGTAATCATATGTACTCTGAAAAGAAGAAAGTACAGGTAAAGGGATATTATGAAAAAGTCTTTAAAATGTTGGAATGAGCCTCACAGGGCTCACCAGAGAACCTGACATTTAAGGCTTGGGCAATGCAGTGGTTTTTTGGTACAGGATGCACTCTACATTACACAACACCAAAGTCAACAGGCCTGATTTATGTTCAAACATTCACACCTGTATATTTACTGTTCGGCCCACAATGTGACCCTGCAAACTGACAGTTGCATTGTCTATGACTGCCAGGGGCCTTGCTCCTTGTATCAGAGTAAATATTTTAAATGCTAAATAACGCCTTTCAGTTTAGGTTAATGAACAATCAGCATCCACTTCTGGTGAGCTTACTAAACCATGTAGGCTCTTCAGGCTTTTGGCTAGGTATTACTCTTGTATACTGCCTCTGCATTGTGTTCTGCTCAGACAGACAAGAATGTTAACACAACAATGCCTCCTTTCTGTCAGAATTGCAAAGTGTGTGTGTGTGCGAGCGCAGACACTAGAGCAAGCTATACCACTAACAGAGAGAAGTGGCAACAGCTACACACTCCTCATTGCTACACACTGCTCAACCAAGATGCAAGGATGTTTCTGCTTCTGATACAAGTATTGTATATGTGTGCATATGAAGTATTTACCTGGGCTACATCGACAAACTTTCTGTGTTTTTCCAAAAGAATTTTGGTCTCTTGACTATCATCGCCGAGTCGAATATGAGTTTTGAGTAAGGCATCAAGCAACTCGTTTAACCAGTCTACTGCCTAGGACCAATAGAAACAAGGGGAAACAGAAAACACAGTACATTATACCAACAATGCTTTGCTTGAGCTTAATTTACACACACACTTTTCAAACCCTCTCTCTCTGTCCTGCTAGCATCTCCACTTCCTGATGGCACCTCACCACAAAAAGGCTGTTGAGCAGTAATGCAGATTTCCTAATGCATTTACATTACAGCCATCTCCAGGTTTCACGTGACAAAAGGACAAGTGAGAAGTGAAAGGTTATACAAACCAAGTGAACCTGAAAGGGTGTTTTAATGGGGCACAGAATAAAGTAAAGGGATTTCTAGTTTCCATTCAGTCATGTAAAATGCAGTAGATACAACTAAATGTAAAATGTAACCAGCCAAATGAGAGAATCTTCGTGTGCATGCCTAGCTTAATAAAAAAGATTTTACTGGGGTAACGTTTAGTTTACATTGTATCTATTGCCATATCTACCTGAGCTGCATCTTCTTCACATTTAAATAGCTGAACCATCTGTAGCATTTTTAACCTTCGGACATCAACCATATCTTCACACCTGAGAAAGGTAAAGGCACACAATGAACAAGAGATGATTTACTACTGTGAGGTGGGCAAGTTTGCCCTGTGTCTAATACCTGCAAATTGTCCCATGGACCCATTGTGTGTATTGTAGCCAGATGCACAAAATGTTTTGACATATAAACCATGAGCAGCTAAAGCGTGTGCCAGCACATACCCATATTCCACATGTGGGATGCCCACAGGTTCAAACTGGCCCCATTTACTAATAAGTGTAGACTCTTTACCCTGCATTTTCTGAAGCAGTTACAGTGGGATTCTGGGGGAAACAATTATACCTTGTTTGAAAAAAAGAAATTGCCCTTTGCTCCTGATAAAAACTGAGCTAGCTCAGAAGGTATTGCCTAAAATATTTTGTCCTTTCTCGTGAGAATTTGGCCTCTGAATGGCACTCCTACTTTAGAATCTATAGAAGAGTGTCCAATGTTATTGCCAAAGAATTATTACAGTACACTCAAATTCAAGTAAGAATAAGATTAAATAAAGGTATACAAACAAAAGGTATATAAAGAATAGTGTGTTTTATTGTAAAGGTAGAGAAAAATAAAGCAAATGAAAATAAAGCAAACAGGCATCTCTTAGTAGAAGGGCACATGTCCCTTTATTGTTAGAACTATTTACGTATAACAAGGGCCTCCTTGATGTATAGAACTGAAAATATGTATCCATCAGTACTCAACTGACTAAGGGAAGATTTCTACTCTCTACCCAATAAACCGCCCCAATCATAACAAAAATAAAAGGATAATTAGCAGGTCATTCATCCACTCATCACATTTGGTGCCCTGAAAAACACAAGAGTTCTTCCCAGACATATGATCTGCATAGCAGCTCTGGGTCACTTAGGGTGAGAGTATATAAGCATTCCCTATCAACTACTAGAGAACTACACTAGATTCAAAGATGAATGCGCACACGTTGGTGAACTTCTTTGGATAGACTCCACATATGAAAATTACTGTATAAAATATTTTCCTTTATTGAATCTCATTAAAATCACAAAGTCCAGAAGTGCAAGGCAGGGGAGTGCATGGCTCTACGCGTTTCGTGACTACAAGGTCACTTCATCAGAAGCCAACAGCGCCCCCTGCTAACAACATATTTATGCATATTCGTTAATTAAATAAGTAAAAACACCAGATGATGAATATCAATCTAGTTAAAAACATGGTAGTCACAAATTGCATAAATCTCAAATTATACATATGTAATAGAATTTCCTTATATATATAGAAATATATCATATAAATAAATAATTAAATATGTATAATTAAGTGTCAGAAATAGGGTTACTTATAAAGAACAAAACACTCCAAAGCACTCAGAGAGAATAATATCGATGCAATGCCGGTATAAATGAGTAATTAGAGAAGGAAAAAGAAAAAGAACAAGGAAATTGTACAAAAAAGACCAAAAAGAAAGCATATAAAAGGAGACCTGAAAGACATATGAGTGAAAATGTATATATATCCAGATCCATATGGACGTGCGTATATAAATGTGTATGTGATAAAAGGACAATAAAACATGTGAAAATCGTAAAAATTCTAGTCTATGAAGCAATTAAGTTCCCATTCCCTATTAAGACCTCTAGGTGTCACCGTATCAAGAGAAAAGATCCAATAGGCTTCTTTCTTCAAAAGACCTTTCTCTATGTCTCCCTATGAACTACACTACTCTTAGTTATATAGTGTGAGGGTACAGCTCAGGTATGGTACATTTGTTACCATGTAATGATTTTAGAGTGGCAGCTTTATAACCCCCCCCATACACATACATTGGTAGTCTTCTCAGAGCCACCTTCTCTGCAAACCATCCACATGCGCTGTCACCTCTTGTCTCAAACCCTTCTATCTTGCTGCTCCTTACCTCTGGAATTCCATCCTCTGTAAGGAATCCTCTCTCAATCTCTTCAAGAAAAAACTAAGTGGACCTTTTGGATTACTAGAACATTAGCCTAGTCCTGTGCCTACTGACTATGTCTTACCTGTGCACTTTTTCATCTCCAATTTGTGCCTGTATGTTAGACTCCCATCCACTTACACTGTAAGCTCTATGGGGCAGGGACCTCCTTCCCACCTTGTCTCTTACCACATAGCATTAAGTTCTTTGTCCTGATATGATTCTGTATATATTTATTATGTGATTGTCTTCCCCGTGTATACTTTTATATATATTGCACTTTTATGCACTGTAGAGCGCTGCGGCTCCTTAACAGCACTTTACAAATAAAGTTATACATACATACTGCATCTAATATTGAATGGGAGAACTGAGATTTACCCTTGTACATGTTGCTTGCTTTAGAAAATTAGATTGTCTGGTGTAGATATGGAAGCTTCATATAACTTACCGCTGTTTCCTTAGTTGCATATCTTCCATTACACCTTGGATATGGTCCACGTTATCTTTGTTTTCAGTAGAGACATCTTTGCCATAAGCCCAAGTTGCCTGGTTGGTAATCTGATCTAAAAGCCCTTGACCTTTGTCACGTAAGCCCTGGAGGCCTGTGTCTAAAAACAATAAGGAGAGCAATTGAGAAGAGCACACAGTGCAGTGTCACCAAATACCATTCTGGCATGGTCTGAGGGGTTGTGTTAGTAAGGAAGAGCCTTATATGTGTTGAAACATCAGTTCTGATCACTGAACAATTAGTTAAGATAAATAAATGCTGCCATTACTACCAATTATGTGCAGTTATAGAAAAGCCCAAAATATACCCTACAATAATTTTATGCACAAACTGGAGAGATATGGGAATCGCTCACACATAAAACCAAAGGGCTGTGGCATGAGGCTTTCTTATTGTTGAATACTACTCATCTAATGCAAGGTGCAGCTAGTCGCTGAAGCCCTGCAACTGCCACCCAAAGTTACTACACGGTGTTTCTAAATGATAGTTATATGTCCTGAACTATTCATATCACTTCCTAAAGTGTCACAGTAGTGCTGATCAACTTTGTCTGTGCACAGAAAATACAATTTAAAATACCAAATATCTGAGGGCCATGTTATACTGAAATGACTATGCTGTAAAAATCCCTTGGAGGACAACGTGAAGCCAGTGGGTCACCTGTTTGCCTGTGTGCCGAGAATGTCTGAAAGATGCAAAGCTGGGTGGCATCCAAGCGGACATGGATATACCTCCCTTCTCATCTCTTACAAATAAATACAGCTATGTTCAATGCAGACAGACTTATATTTATGGCAGAGGTGCAGGAGCACTGTGCTTTGTAAATGTGACTTTCACATAGTGTGAGTTGTTTCTCAATGGCATTGATACAAAATGGAGAAAGGACTGTTACTGGTGTGTAATAATTGCTGGACAACCCACGATGAAAACCAACCAGACATCCTGCAGCCTTCATATGAAAGCATTCTATTTAGTGGTAAAGGAGTTCTTTAACCTGACATCTTGGTGTAAAGTCATATGGCAGTTAGACCACTGTGGTGCAGTGGAACTCTAATGTTTATAGTTGTTCACTCTTTCCCCAACAAAGACCTGTATGATTGGTAGCTCACAGCTTCTTACCAACACTTTTAAGCTTCTCCTCAAGCAATTTTAATGTTTGTTGGATTGCTGATCCATCTGAAGGGGCCACATCAACACAAAGCATCCCTAGGAGTCCATCCAGCTGCTGAGATAACTGAAAAAACCCCCAAAGATTTACATATTGGAATATATGACACACTTTGCCCTTGTTCTGAGCAATATAAGCTCCATAACAACATACCAACTCTTGCAAAGGAATGAAAACGTATTTAAGGTATTTTAGATTTTATTGGGATTTTGACAAAGATTCGGGGGCTATCCAGCTTCCTCTAGTGTTCTTACAGACAAACAAAGTGGAAGCAATTATCTGAATGGATGAACTAACCTTTATTTTTATAAATAGATATAAATGGTTATTGGAAAAAGCTACACGTGCAGGTCTTAAGTGAAATAAAGTAATTTTATTGTGGGCGCAGCTAACATTTAGACTGAAACCCCCACTTTGAAAAAGGCTTAGAGTTTCAGCCGAAATGTTGCGCCCAATATTGCTCCCACAATAAAATTACTTTATTTTCACTGCAAGACCTGTGAGTGCGGCTTCTTCTGACAACCACTACCATTGATACTGAGGATTGCACCCAGGCACAGAATACTACTTATATATTTATGTACCTCCAATGTGACATAAAATGACACACTATTAAAGTTTGAGTAAAAAAAAAAAAAAAAAGCTTGTGTTATAATAAAGGGGGTAATTATGTTACACTGCTCCAAGACACACTTACATCTTGTGCAACGCTGTGAAACTCTAGTGCAATCTGAAGCAGGTTTTGCCGGAACTCTAGCTGGCTGGCCTGTCGGTAGCACACATCACTGAGACGCTGCTGTAAGGTTTTCAGTTCTACAAGATCCTCTTCATCCCCAGCATTGAGGAGAGCTGCTATCTGCTGATTCAGTTCCACATACACAGCAAACCATTCCTGAGGATACAAGGAAAGAAATGTGCACATCAGTATCTGTTGAATGGATGAGCTCACTGTGGAGCGAACCTAGGAAAGGGCCATGGGGGAGTGTAACTCGCTAGCCCAAGTCTAATTTATGAAGATAAATTCTGGCCCATCCATTTGGCTTTGGTAAAGAACTGGATGCCAACAGCAGCATCGTATCAAAAGAGAAAAGCCTCAGCTTTTTGCAACAGTCACTTTATTGCAAAAGTGATTTTGTATTAAACTGGCACCAACATTCACCCATTTCTTTAAATCCTTTCATGTCCATGCGAATTTCAGAATTGTTTAGAAAAATGATTTAGCGGAGTAGCCAAAGGAGAAGAATATTTTATTTGGAAGGTGGTTCTACTGTTAATTTACTCACAGTCAATTTACTCTCAGTCACATTCTTACATCCAAGCCCAGGAACAAACAATATAATACTATGACTATGATTAAGAATGGAGTCTAATAAGCAAACCAAATATGCATGAAGAAGACCGGAGATCCGGAAGGTGGTGCCCATGAGCTCAGATGCACTTACTCTGCACTGATACTAGAGCAAATTCTTAGGGGTGATTTCAGGGGTAACTAAGTATGTGGGAGGGAAGAAGGATGGGGGGCTACCTAGGGTAGTAGGTAGGGAATTTTCTTATTGGTTTAGTTCTCCTTTAACCAAAATGTCCACACAAGCAGGTTACTACACTGACTGCCTGCCTAGTGGCAATTATGATCCGATTGTTAGCCAGAGGGCCAAATGATTGAATTAGCCCAAACTGTCATCAATCTAAAGGCCCTTGGCAATTTATTAAACCACAGACTGAACCGTGGAGATAATCCATCATTTCAGGGGAGATTGGTCAGGAATAAAGTGTCTCCACATGGCAGTTTATGGCTTAATAATTTGCATAAAGCCTTTAAATAAAAGTAAGAGTTCAGTAATTGAAGGTTCCACTTTCACTGGAGCTGCTACATCGATGTATGACCAAGGCCAGAAAGAACAAATTAATGC
This sequence comes from Xenopus laevis, assembly GCF_017654675.1. Classification (NCBI taxonomy): domain Eukaryota; kingdom Metazoa; phylum Chordata; class Amphibia; order Anura; family Pipidae; genus Xenopus; species Xenopus laevis. The sequence goes on from NC_054388.1 coordinate 70,022,507, forward strand.
ATATACCAATCTTCCTGCCATTAGAATACCCATTTCAAGGCTCAACTGTCTGTATAAAATATAAGGACACATTTCGTATTAAAGACAACACAAACAATGGAAATTGCACTTTATAATGTATTTGCATAGAATATCAATGGGCGACTGGTGGGAAAGGTAATATAAGTAATACATTTTGCATTAAGCTAAGTACGACTGTTGGACACATGAACTGTGGTAATGCAGTGCCACCTGCTGTGCCAACTAGGAAAATAATGAACCTAAAGGGACTGGAGAACATTGTAAAATAGAATATTCGTAGCACACTGCAATACATTTATCTTCATTAGCATCTGACTATTCATTTCCCAAAACCACTTTACAGGCTATACCTAAATAATCCAACTGATTACAGGAGATACATAAAACTCTTTAGTAAACGCACCTGACAGCAGACTAAATAGGGGATTAGACTCTCAATATTTGTACATTTTTTGAATCCTTAGATGGGTGTGCTACTAGACTAGGATTTCAAGGCATGTGAAATTATAAACATCTTCTGTAGTTTTAAGGGTTTTGGAAATGTATTTGCCATCAAAGGCTCTATTTGTCTACCACTTACTATTGTCTGCAGTTACAGTATATCTTCAAATTACATTAAATGAAAACTCAAGTTCAACAAAGAATTAGTCTAGACATGTTGCACCATCTGTGCCTCCAAAGATGTCCACTATCTGCTTTTTTGCCGATCTAGGCTGCTGTCAATTACCTGAGATTAGGAACCAACTCACAATATATTTTATATACACACTCACTAATACTACATTGTTTTAGTGTTACATGTAATCAGTATATATGCAAGGGGTGGCCTCTGGTATGGTGATCCACTTTATGGGTAAAAAGGTCCCCTGCCATTTGTCTATAATGTCCTCTAATGTACTTGTTAAGTGTAATCATGTCCCCTCACAAGCACCTTTTTTCCAGAGAAAACAACCCCAACCTTGACAGTCTACCCTCATAATTTAAGTCTTCCGTCCCTCTAACCAATTTCGTTGCACATCTCTGCACTCTCTCCAGCTCATTTATATCCCTCTTAAGGACTGGAGTCCAAAACTGCACTGCATACTCCAGATGAGGCCTCACCAGGGACCTATAAAGAGGCATAATAATGTTTTCATCCCTTGCGTTAATGCCCTTTTTTATGCAAGGCAGAACTTTATTTGCTTTAGTAGCCACAGAATGACACTGCCCAGAATTAGACAACTTGTTATCTTCAAAGATCCCTAGATCCTTCTCATTTAAGGAAACTCCCAACACACTGCCATTTAGTATATAACTTGCATTTATATTATTTTTGCCAAAGTGCATAACCTTGCATTTATCAACATTGAACCGCATTTTCCAGTTTGCGGCCCAGTTTTCCAATTTAGACAAATCACTCTGCAAAATGGCAGCATCCTGCATGGAACCTATAGTTCTGCACAATTTAGTATCATCTGCAAAAATAGAAACAGTACTTTCAATGCCCACCTCCAGGTCATTAATAAACAAGTTGAAAAGCAAGGGACCTAGTACAGAGCCCTGCGGTACTCCACTAACAACACTGGTCCAATTAGAAAATGTTCCATTTACCACCACTCTTTGTAGTCTATCTTTTAGCCAATTCTCTATGCAGGTACAAATACTATGTTCCAGGCCAACATTCCTTAATTTAACCAGTAACCTTTTGTGTGGCACTGTATCAAATGCTTTAGCAAAGTCTAAGTAAATCACATCCACTGCCATCCCAGAATGGAGGTCTCTACTTAACTTCTCATAAAAAGAAATTAAGTGTTGTAGTCGGATAAATTTCTTATGTTCAACCTTAAAGTGCACAATCCCTGGGTTTCATTAAAGGGGTTGGTCACTTTCAAACACTTTTTTCAGTTCAATTGGTTTCAGATAGTTCACCACAATCTTTCTGATTTCTATTTGTGACCGTTGTGACTCTGTAACTGTTCTAAATCTATATAATTAGTGGATACATTTGTAATCGTTAGCCATGCTGAGTAGTGAAACTCAGGTTCGGGCTGACTTCCGCAAGAAGTCCCTGGGACGCTGGCGGGTTTGGGCTGAACTTTAGCCTCCATTCTCCTAGCCTGGAGCCTTCTTCTGCTCCACTTCTGCCTCTGTGCACGCCTTTTTATATACTGGCGCAGGCCCCTCCCTGCCCCTTTTGTGACATCGGGGCGGGTATATAAAGAGGGGAGCATGCCAGGTTAAGGTTGGGTGCAAGCTGGGGCACAGCAGGTTAGGCTCAGGTGCGGGTCGAGTCTTTGTCAACCCGCACATCACTACTGCTGAGCAGAATCCCTGAGTTTAATTTAAGGCAGTTGTTAGAATTGATACAATAGTTGCTAATACTCCACAGAGTAACAGCAATTTGTAACAGTTCAGAATGCTCCTGATCACTGAGTTGTCTGCCTGAGACACAAACATTAAACATAACATTGTACATTTCATGCTGCTGAGAAATGTATCAACTAATGTAGAAAATTTAAATAGTTCAGAGAGGAAGTTTAAACAGTCAACAGTTTAACACTCAAAAATTAACCAATAGAGAGCAAATTAAAAAAAGTTGCTATTTCTGGTGCACTAACTGAACTGACGTGGAAGGTGTATTATCCCTTTAAAGCTTTTGGAAAGTGGCAAGTCTTTATACGTAAATTCTTTGACATCAATATCTGTGCAGTGTGGAAAGTCAGATTCCCATAGAATGAAAATCCCTTACACTGTGCTGACTCTCAATCTCTTCATGCTTCTGTTGAAAAGCCTGCGACGCTCTGAATGAATCTCCAATCCCCCACTGAGTTCGGAGCTGTTCTGAACCCGGTCCTTCCAACCAGCCGACAACCTGGACACAGAAAACAGAAGAAGTTACATGATGAAATATGCTTCATCAGTGACACAATGTGCATTTGCCATAGCAGGATAGCATTATGTCCTGGTGTTTTATATTATATACAGTTGTGTTCAGAATAATAGCAGTCCGACTTCACTAACCTGATTAATCACTGTTTTTAGTAGAAATTATATTTCTACATGGCAAATAACTTACTAGTAGGTGTAGTAGAGTAATAGCAAACCAACAGACCCAACAGTCATGACATGCATGCTGCTAATTCTGTGTAATTGATTCATTAATTGAGGCTTGTTCCAAATAATAGCAGTGTTCAGCATAATAATAGCTTGTTCCAAATAATAGCAGTGTGGAGTTCAATTTGTGAGGTCATTCATTCTGTGAAAAAAGAGGAATCAATTATGGCCCTTATTTAAGGAAGGAAGACAGCAAATGTTGTGCCTGCTGGTTATAGTGCATTTCTTTCTGAAAATCTGAGCAAAATGGGTCGTTGATTGGAGAATGGGAATACATATAAAGAAGTACAGAAAATGATAGGCTGCTCAGCTAAAATTATCTCAAATAATAGAAACTGAAAATAACCATTCGAATGGATAGAACAATAGTCAGCATGTCAATGACTCAACCAATGATCAGCTCCAGGAAGATCAAAGAAGGACTAAAGTTACTTGTGATACTGTTACAATTAGAAGACGTCTATGTGAAGCCAAGCTATCGGCTAGAAGCCCCAGCATAGTCCCATTGTTGATAAAAAAGACGTGCTGAAGAGGTTACCATTTGCTAAAGAACACATTTACTGGCCTAAAGAAATGGGGTTTTCAACAACCCCAAACACACCAGTAAATGAGCAACATCTTGGTTCCAGACCAACAAGATTGACATTATGGAGTGGCCAGCCCAATCCCTGGACCTTAATCCAATAGAAAACTTGTGGGGTGACATCAAAAATGCTGTTTCTGAGGCAAAACCAAGAAATGCAGAAGAATTGTGGAATGTAACAGGTGCCAAAAGTTGGTGGACTCCATGTAACACAGATGTGCAGCAGTTCTCAGAAACACTGATTATACAACTAAATATTAGTTCAGTGATTTGAAGGAAAGCACCATCTTTCTCAACAGTTTGCAGTTTATACAGTGAATGTTTGAGTTTGTAGCAGACACTGCTATTTTTTGGAACAGCCTAAATTCCCTTTTCTTCCCTTTCTGTAAAGAAATAACACATTTTATACATTTTTCTTCATGTTTTGATTTGGAATATAATGTGCAGTGTTCCCAATGCATTTGCGTGTATGGAAATAAAAGCGATTGTAAGGATTTTGAACTTTATTCACTTTTTTAAACACACTGCTATTATTCTGAACACAAATGTATAGGTATGCAACCTTTGGTTTCATTTCTATGGAGCCATGCAAGAGACAAGCAAATATAACCTCCAATGTAAACCCAAAAAGGCAAGAACATCTGCTCTGTTGAATTCTCTTATTTCTTTCACTAACACAGAGAAAAGAACTATATACCTATTAGAGCGGCAGAGAAAGGGGAAACATTTTTATTCTATTTATATTTTAAAACAATGCCACTTTACAATTGCTTTAGCTTTGCTATTTTGATGACAATATCCCTTTCATTTAGAATTTAGATGGCCTAATCAAAATACAGTAAAACCACAATTTTACATGCCTCTGCGAAATCACACGTAGAGACAGTTATCAGTAAACAATCAGCATTTTCTGTTTTGCAGATATTTAGTCAGTCCCTAACCTTGCAACATTGGGTTCTATAGTTCGATTCCAACTTGGACACTATCTGCATTGAATTTAGGGCAGCGGCAGGGAGGGAGATGTCACCTATGACTATTTATGAGCGACTAAAACGCCTGAAGTTTCCAATTACGGGCGACTTATGAATATATTGGTCATAGCACCAGTGATTTCAATTATTTCCAATGAAGAGGCATTTTTGGGAGATTTGTCGCCTGCAGTCAGTCATAAACAGTCTCGGGCGACAGATCTCCCTGTTTGTCACTGCCCTTAGGTTCTCCCCGTGTCTGGGTGTGTTTCTTCAGGGTACCCTGGTTCCCTCTCAAGGTCTAAAAACATACAGGAAGGCTATTTGGCTCCTGATAAAATTGACCATATTGAATGTGAGAGAGACTAGATTGTAAACTCCTCTGGGCAGGGACTGTTGTAAATGATAATCTGTAAAAGTGACGAGGAAGCATGCTCACACTGTATAAATAAATGTTAATAAATAAAATAATAAAAAATACAATAATTTAATAACAAATATCACTGGCCTAAACACAACCAGTCAGACATTTGTAAAGGCCCCAAAATGCATATATTAAGATACAAGCTATATTTTGGTTAATACCAGTTCATTTCATAACATGTTCCATAACCCCACATTTCTGTAACTTCACATAACATTTCTCAGCTCTCTTGTGGTGCCCCCTGGGAGCCCTGCCACTGCTAGGGCCTGCTCTTCTAGATCCCTGACTTCATACTGCCATAGAGACAGGCATTGTGCAGAATGGTATCTTTTAACCACAGCAGACAAGCCACAGATCACATTTGAGCTCTAATAAATCAGAGCAGTGCAGCAAGATTTTACCAACCCATACTGACCTACATTTTTCTGCATATTAAGCAATTTCTACAGTCAATTTAAATCAAGCTGAAAGCCTATGCTCTGCCAAAATTATGTAAATGCACCAATTTGAATTTTATTAGCTCTCTGACCATAAAGATACAGAATAAACAGGACAAGAAAGAGAGAGAGGCAAGACCACAAGGCACAGCAGGAAGAATGGAGCCTAAAATGTATGTAGTTAGGGATGTCTAGTTTGCAACTCTCCATCTGAATTACAATTCTCATAATCCCCATGGGAAATGGTATTGAACAAGAGCTGGATATTCCAACAAGACAAGGACCCTAAACACACTTGAAATCTACAAAGGCATTTATGCAGAGGTAGAAGTACAATATTCTGGAATGGCCGTCACAGTCCCCCGACTTGAATATCATTGAAAATCTATGGGATGATTTGAAGCAGGCTGTCCATGCTCGGCAGCCATCAAATTTAACTGAACTGGAGAGATTTTTTATTTAACAATGGTCAAAAATACATCCATCCAGAAACTTATCAAAGGCTATAGGAGGTGTCTAGAGGCTGTTACATATGCAAAAGGAGGCTCAACCAAGTATTAATGTAATATCTCTGTTGGGGTGCCCAAATTTATGCACCGGTCTAATTCTGTTCCAATAAACACTGCTGAAATACTAATGTTTTCATAAGGCATGTTATACAGTGGTGTGAAAAACTATTTGCCCCCTTCCTGATTTCTTATTCTTTTGCATGTTTGTCACACAAAATGTTTCTGATCATCAAACACATTTAACTATTAGTCAAAGATAACACAAGTAAACACAAAATGCAGTTTTTAAATGAGTGTTTTAAATGGGTTTTTATTATTAAGGGAGAAAAGAAATCCAAACCTGTGTGAAAAAGTAATTGCCCCCTGAACCTAATAACTGGTTGGGCCACCCTTAGCAGCAATAACTGCAATCAAGCGTTTGCGATAACTTGCAACGAGTCTTTTACAGCGCTCTGGAGGAATTTTGGCCCACTCATCTTTGCAGAATTGTTGTAATTCAGCTTTATTTGAGGATTTTCTAGCATGAACCGCCTTTTTAAGGTCATGCCACAACATCTCAATAGGATTCAGGTCAGGACTTTGACTAGGCCACTCCAAAGTCTTCATTTTGTTTTTCTTCAGCCATTCAGAGGTGGATTTGCTGGTGTGTTTTGGGTCATTGTCCTGCTGCAGCACCCAAGATCGCTTCAGCTTGAGTTGACGAACAGATGGCCGGACATTCTCCTTCAGGATTTTTTGGTAGACAGTAGAATTCATGGTTCCATCTATCACAGCAAGTCTTCCAGGTCCTGAAGCAGCAAAACAACCCCAGACCATCACACTACCACCACCATATTTTACTGTTGGTATGATGTTCTTTTTCTGAAATGCTGTGTTACTTTTACGCCAGATGTAACGGGACGTGCACCTTCCAAAAAGTTCAACTTTTGTCTCGTCGGTCCACAAGGTATTTTCCCAAAAGTCTTGGCAATCATTGAGATGTTTTTTAGCAAAATTGAGACGAGCCTTAATGTTCTTTTTGCTTAAAAGTGGTTTGCGCCTTGGAAATCTGCCATGAAGGCCGTTTTTGCCCAGTCTCTTTCTTATGGTGGAGTCGTGAACACTGACCTTAATTGAGGCAAGTGAGGCCTGCAGTTCTTTAGATGTTGTCCTGGGGTCTTTTGTGGCCTCTCGGATGAGTTGTCTCTGCGCTCTTGGGGTAATTTTGGTCGGCCGACCACTCCTGGGAAGGTTCACCACTGTTCCATGTTTTTGCCATTTGTGGATAATGGCTCTCACTGTGGTTTGCTGGAGTCCCAAAGCTTTAGAAATGGCTTTATAACCTTTGAAATTGAACTCAGGTGTGATAAACCACAGTTAAGTTATTTTTTTAACAAGGGGGGCAATCACTTTTTCACACAGGCCCATGTAGATTTGGAGTTTTTTTTCTCCCTTAATAACGTAAACCTTCATTTAAAAACTGCATTTTGTGTTCAATTATGTTATCTTTGACTAATAGTTAACGGTTTTTGATGAGCAGAAACATTTAAGTGTGACAAACATGCAAAAGAATAAGAAATCAGGAAGGGGGCAAATAGTTTTTCACACCACTGTATATTAAAAGGAAGTTGCTACTTTGAAAGCTCAGCCAATGATAAACAAAACTCCAAAGAACTAAGAGGGGTTCCCAATCTTTTGCATATGACTGTACCTATATAAAATATCTGCTGTACATTTATGGCAGTACACCTAACACATTATCTAAGGGCTCCTTAGCTGACGAAAAGAGTTCAAATGGACTCATTGAGTGGATTGCTTAATTTTCGGTGCTCAGCATTCAAACAAGTCTTCTGCTGTGCCTACTGACGCAGCCTGATGTAGGAACCCGGGAATTAGAACTGTCTTTGACGTGGTGGTAGCTCCAGAATTTCCTTGCTTCAATAAGCATATCTGTGTACGATTCATCTGAACCGAATGTATGGGCACAATGGAGCTTTGTGCAAGTACCTTGAAGGGTGGGCAGTGTTTAAAAAAAAAAAAAAACAGTAACACCAAAAAACAAAAGTGTTCTATGGTAAAGAAAATATAATGTAGTGTTGCGCTGCACTGTAAAGGTTGTATGTTTGCTTCTGGACCTCTTCAATAGTTACAGAAACAAGCTGCTGTGTAGCCATGGGGGGCAGCCATTCAAAGCTGACAAAGGAGAAAAGGCACAGGATACTCAGCAGATAACAGATATTGTAAGTACTAGCATACAATGGGATTCTTATCTGTTATTTACTGTGAATCCTGTGCTTGAATGGCTGCCCCCATGGCTACACAGCAGCTGGTTTTTATAAACTATAGCAGAGTTTCTGAAGCAACATACCAGTATTACCAGTGCAGGGCAACAGTACCCTATATTATCATTCCTATAAAACATTACCATTCCTTTAAGTGCAAGTATCTTTAATGAATGGTGCCAATGCGTTCAACAGCTGCATACATTTTTAGGCAAACAGCTGCTTCAAGTGTAAATGTGCACTAATTAATTTCTCTAATTTCTCATTAGAACTGGGAAGAGAGTTTAATATAGATTACTAACATTTCTTAATCCAGATGTCAAAGTTTCTGTTTGGTGATAGGTTTATAGTGAGCTGTGAAACAGTGTCTTATGTTATGCATGATAACCCCGTACTGCAAAAGGCTAGGTTGGAAGTTGTATAAAATAGGCCTAATTATGTTTACAGAAAAGGGAAATGGAATGACTATGTGATAACATTTAAATGTGCAATTTTCTTTTTAACCAACACATGTTCAACAAATGTCAGCTATTAAATTAAATATTACAGTAATTTAACAATTTTTAGATATTTAAAAATAAACTGAGTCAAGTTTAATGACTTTCGTTTTTTCACTTTTCATGATAATTGGTGACACAGATGAAATGTGGATTTATTGGAGGGGATGGGTGCAGTGTTTCTCTCATGCCCCAGACACGCTAGGTAAATTCTCTTAAGGAAATCCTGGGATAAAACCCTATGAAACTGAAAATGAAAGATTTCAAAAAGTAATTCCCAAGAGAAAATAATATTACTGTACCATAATCTGTTTTTACATGTTATTGTGGCAATCTCTCAATAGCTGGAAATAAGACTAGAGGAAAAAAGATAAACCTTTTAGTCTTGTGCGCAGAGGAACGTTGAGAGTATTTACTATGCGCCATCAGTACATACGGTAGATCAAACAAAAAGAGGTCTATTTATAATCAGACTGATGTAAATTGAGGTTAGTGCCCCAATAAACACGTTCATTTAAATGCATTAATGGAGGAGGTTTGCCAAACGCAGCTAGATACTTCATTTTAATCATTCCTTCGCTCAGACAATCTGAATATTAACTCAGCAAAGGGCCTTAGTGTAATTTTTAGGAGCCTTCTAATAGCAATCCATGAATGCAATTATAATACTTACTTGGAAAATAAATGGGGGCATGATAACAGGATAAGTTTTATACCCCCTAAATCAAGTCATATGATGCAATAGAGTGAGAAAAGTAATGTCAAACATTTGGGCATAACCAAGAAAATTACAGAATTATGCTAAAAATACCTACTCAAATTTAAAGAGAAAGATACATTGTGGGAATTAGTAGCAACGGATAATGATAGCAGCTGCTGTTAGCTAATATCTCTGTTAGATGCTGCCTGCCTTTGTATCATTTGAACTATGACTTGTTCAGGAAAAGACATTATAATCCCTGGGGGTGTCTAACATTTTTGCACCCCCTGGTTATGCAGTTACTATTCCATTTAATGCCACTTAAAAGGTATACCATACAGAAAGTCTATAGCTAATCAATATACCATCACAAACACTTATGTGGGTGCTGCTGTTTCATCTGAGCTGGAAGGTGGACTAGCGATAAAGCTTAAATGATTAATGTTATACTAAGATTTAAACCACACTCACTATTTCACAGTCCTTTATAGATATTATATATTATTCATATCGGGCCATATCGGGCCACTGCCACAGTGGAACTTACAAGTAACAATTACATTTACACACAGTAGGGTCAATTTTATTAGGAGCCAATTATTATTATGCCTGTATGTATCCGAAATAGAGGAAGGAACTGAAGTGCGTGGAGTAAACCTACATGAGCATGGGGAGAATATACAAACTCATACAGGCAGTGCCCTGGTAATACTCTCAGACTAGCTAATGGTCCATTGTGTTACACAAAGATTCACTGACTGAATCTTCCAAGCTACTAGTGTTATTTGGGAGCAAGATCAACTTGGAAAGGGATAACATAGCACCTTGTGGGGACTATTCACACATGGACAGCCATGTTTTCGATGAGCGGGGGAATATTGTAATCACTCGTACACTCCAGTGAAGCCACTGAGAGGCAGGTAAGGCATTTATGGCAGGAAGGACTCAAAGAGGCTACACTGGAAATAAAATTCCTCTGATAAAAATGCAAACACCATATTGTCTGAAAATGTTTAGACAATGTCAGGGATGTCCAATCAGCAGCAACCCACTTAATGGTAGTTTACCTGCATGACCTTCTGCTGAATCTCATCTAACTGAGTGCGCTTGCTGCGCTGTCGGCACACCTCTTGATACCGTGTATACTGCTCGCGAAGTGAATCGAGTAACTTCATGACCTGAGGCTGAGCCAGAAGCTCATCATCCATCGGAGACCAAGAAACTCCTCCATCAGACCCATTAAAACGGCGTTGCTGCAGTTCTGATAACAGCTCATGACCTGGAGAGATTAAATATATTAAATATAAATATCATATATATATATATATATATACACATATATATATATATATATATATATATATATATATATATATATATATATATATATGTGGATATTGCACCTTATTTCTATTAAAACCTTCATTTCTATTTTTATATAGCCTCAGTTATTACGGAATTAGATGTCTCTACTAGCATATAAAAACCAACTCTGTAGATATTGTGTCCTTCCCCGTCAGCATATCAGAGAATAGGAGGGCAAAGCATATGAATATAATCACATATATACTCCCATGGCCCTATTTTTAATAATAAGATTTCCCAAAATAAAAATTTACCTGTCTGCAAAACAGTCTCTGGGTCAACAGATGGGAGATAATTGAAATCAACTGACCTTGAAATAAAAAGAAGATTATGAATGACCGCAATAACTGCTTTAAAAGCACAATATAATATCTATGAATGACATTTGTTTATTAAAGGTATTAATGTAATATTGGCCCTGAATCCCAATCATAAATACATACAGTAAGGCCCATAAATCTTTGGACAGAGACAACTTTTTTCTAATTTTGGTTCTGTACATTACCACAATGAATTTTAAATGAAACAACTCGGATGCAGTTGAACTGCAGACTTTTAGCTTTAATTTAGTGGGTTGAACATATAGATTGCATAACAATGTGAGGAACTAAAGCCTTTTTTTAACACAAGTTCAGTGCCTTAAGCTTAGCTCAGTGCCGAATGTGCATGCGCTACCCTAAATGTTATAATGTATCTATTACCCATACATTACCACAGTGACTATATGCAGGTTGAGCCTGAGACATTCCAAAATTTTATATTAATTCTGTCAGTGAAAAAATACCAAAGTTAATTGACATTATACTAGCTCTTTCTACTTGGTTCATTAGTAACGGATATACAATTACAAAGTTATTATAAAAATGGGGTGTATGTACATGCCTCATTTAGACCATTTCTGGGATTTGCTATTCAATCCATGAATCTACCGTGCTTCTTGTTGGAGCAATATTTTATTCACATCTCCTACTCGAGTGGTTTGTTGGACTTGTTCAATAGCCATGAATTTCATAACATTGATATTGCTATTATGGGAGCCATTAACGTGATTTGCTATTGATGTATTACATTTATTTTTTATATTACCCACGTGATATCACCCACATATTGCATGACACATTTGCATGTCATTAAATATACTACGCATGTACTCTTACAATTCATGTAATTTCTTAATTTATACTCCATATTGGTCCTTCTTTTAATTACTGTGGATCTCCTTTCAACCAATGGATATGCCAAGCAATTCCCGCATTTGTAGCAACCTCTATTTTTATTTGTTAGCCAGGTTGACTTAATGGAACGGGTATAGTGACTTTGGGTTAATTTGTCGGGTAAATTTTTGCTGCGTCTGAAAGTAATCAGAGTTTTTTTTTACCAATAACTTCCTTGAGCTGTTTATCTTGTTGTAAAATGTGCCAGTGTCATTTTGTTATGTTCTGCGCTGTAATCGCCAATGAGTCTAATTGACTAAATGAGTCTAATCTAAGACTTGGATATCGATATGCCTACCTGCTGGAGAATGTTCTTCACTTGTTTGGCTATTGTGAAGGGGTTTCTCTTCACCATGGAAATAATTCTGTGATCATCCACCACTGTTATCTTCTGTGGACGTCCAGATTTATTTGCATTGCTGAGTTCACCAGTGCTTTCTTTCTTTCTAAGGATGTACCAAACTGTCGATTTTGCCACTCCTAATATTGTAGCAATTTCCCAGATGGGTTTTTCTGTTTTTGCAGCTTAAGGATGGCTTGTTTCATCTGCATGGAGAGCTCATTTGACTGCATCTTGTACAATCTTCCACATACAAGCAAGCCCCCCCCTCAAATCAACTCCAGGGCTTTTATCTGCTTCATTGATAATGACATAATGAAGGAATTGCCCACAACTGCCCATGAACTAGCGTTTGAGTCAATGGTCCAATTGCTTTTGAGCCCCTCAAATGATTGTGTTAAAAAAAGGCTTTAGTTCCTCACATTTTTATGCAATCTTTTTGTTCAACCCACTGAATTAAAGCTGAAAGTCTGCAGTTCAAATGTATCTGAGTTGTTTCATTTAAAATTCATTGTGGTAATTTACAGAGCCAAAATTAGAAAAAAGTTGTCCAAATATTTAGGATGTACAGCTTACTACCTGTATATGAATGTAAGCATTTTTAAAAGGTTAAATATATTTGGCAGTAAGTTCTAAAAATGACATTGCAGAGAAACTATAGGTCCTGCCCAGCTGATAGCACTGGTGGGTGGAAAGGATTTATTTCCCAGAATTCCATCTCTAGACACAATGGGGTTCATTTATCAACACTGTGCAAATTTGCCCATGGGCAGTTACCTATAGCAACCAATCAGTGATTAGCTTTTTGAAGCCAACTGCAAGTAGAACAATAAATGCAGCAATTTGATTGGTTGCCATAGGTTACTGCCCATGGGCAAATTTGCCCAGTGTTGATAAATGACCCCCAGTGTGCCAAAAAAACCCTCAAGCATGTCTAACATATTTAATGCAAGAAATTTCTGAAACAGCTAATCCAAGTCCACAGAATTGGAAATGTAAAACAATAACATGTATAGGGTCCATTATCTAGAAAGCTTCAAATTAAGGAAAGGCCATCTCCCATAGACTCCATTTTATCCAAATAATCCAAATTTGTAAAAATTATTTCCTCTTTCTCTGTAATAATAAAACAGTACCTTGTACTTGATCCAAACTAAGGTATAGTAATCATTATTGCAAAACCTGCCCATTGGGTTTAATTAATGTTTACTAGTTTTTCTAGTATATAAGATATGAATATCCAAATTAAGGAGAGATCAGTTATCCAGAAAACCTCAGTTCCCGAGCATTCTGGATAACTGATCACACACCTGTGAAGGATTTCAGTAAATGGTGTAATACTTGCCCAAGATACTGGTTTGGATGAGGTTTGAGTATCAATATGTATGGATATTATTCCCTGCAGTTAGACGAGGGCATGTACCTATTGCTGCTAGGTTGATGTTCCACATAATTGTCCACCAGAACAGAACTGCTCAGAACTGAACCAGACAAAACTTTGAGTAAGGCTGAGGTTGCGAAAGACTTACTACTAAAACATTGATTGTATACGAACAGCTTTGTGGGCCACAGTACATCAAGGGATTGACAACTGGAAATTTGCAAGTTGATGAGACATGAGATGTTTCCTAAGGTTCTAGTGACAACTCTATTGCTGTCTCTCTAAACAGGACTGTAACAAGTGACAATCTGGTATATCAAACTCCAGTGAGTGTTGACTGACCAAAACAGAAATTCAGATTAGCTCTTATAACTTTGGTGTATTATAAGGTGATAGGCAGACATTGAACTGCACAAGCCAACCCCTTTATTTGAATTCTCAAACTGGTGTACTGCGGCCATCATTGTTTATTGCCAAATTGTAAAACTGCCTGTTGGAAACTCCAGAAAAAAACCATTACATTCTGCTGTTGATGAACTGCCATAGGAAAGTAAACAGAACTGTGGTTAAGAGCAAGGACCTAACTGCGCTACCCTGGGAGGTCAAAAGTAATATTCAATTCAAAAAGTTATATTACCTTGCCTACAGTATTCCCCATAGGTTGGGAGGAATCTTGTAGCAACTAAGGCATGCAATATAGCAATTATACAACACACATCCCAAATGGCAAACACAGCTACCAAAATTACATTGTTAAAATATTTAACCTCTCTTGCTTTTAGGAAGCAGGAACAAAAGAGGCCCAAGTTCACATCTGTTGCTGAATTACTTCCACATGCAAACAGGTGTGCAGTAAATTGCATTCACTTAAGGGGACAATTGAAACATGAACAGCTAATAGCGAGAATCATTAAAAATATATGTTCCTTAATTTGTATCAAACTTCCGGGTGGTACCGTATACACTATGTGGTACTCTATAAGCATAGTTTATCTGAGCTTCAGCAACAGCATTAACTATAACCTAAAGAAAAACGAAATGATCTAAAGCATCTGCATATAGCGCAAAGCTATCAGCAAGATTGCAAATTAAATAAATCCAGGCACGTGGTTTGCCAATTTGGATAAGGATAAACTGTCTGGCCCAATGGTGGAATCATAATTATTGCCTATGCAGACCTGTCTGGAAAGGAGTATCATTTTGTGTTACTAGTATTCTCTGCAGTCAGTGGAGGTCATGTACCTGTTCTAGGTGAATGTTCCACCTAAAGGGCCTAAGAAATTAACTAGACACAACACCTTGAGATGGGTTTAAGGTTGTTGGCTAAGTGCCTCTACTAATGTCAATTGCTTGAATTCTGACTCATGATGTTGTGCAAAAGTTTAGACACAGTAAACTTTGGTCTAGTAGTGTTGGTTGGAACATGTGCAGTTGTTCACTCAGAAGTGTGTGCATTAGTGCTGTTTTTCAGTGATAGCAGTTTGCAATAACATGGACAAATGAGATCTGATCTATGCATTTCAGTGGGTAAGTTAGGATTAAATTAAAATTACTGACAGTGGGTAAAGGGAGGCTAATTCAGGGTGACTCCTGAAGAATATGGGAGAGTTGATGTGTCTGTATCTGACCCATCAAGCCACTGCTGAACATGGCAATCTGCAACAAATTGGGCAATATCTATGAGATCATCTTGTAGACTGATTTGGTCAGACAAGCAGAAAATTGGCTTGTGTAGAATCAGGCATGATGGAAGTATGGCATTAGTGTGCAGTTTTTATTTGGCCTGACTTTGTTTACTGCTTTAGAGCTTCCCCTACATAATGGATAAGCCACAGATGCTGAATTACTGGAGTGAGGTTTATATGAACAACATGAACATATATTGGTTTTATTTGTCCTAATTGCCTAGAAGCAAAACCACATATTTTAATGTGTGTGAAGCCTTTTCTTTTATCTGCGTTATTTTCAATCACTCATTATTGTCACTTGACCGTGTCCTTTTTTCATGCAAGAACAATGTGACTGTGACTTGCAAGGTAAAATCGCTAGTTTCCAACATCTCTTGCCGCCGGCGTATACAGAATGCAAAAACTCTGACAGTACCATTATGGTGAGCGAGGCACAGGGCGGGAACAATAAGTCAATTTCACAAACCAATCCACACACCTCTCCTTCTCGTCCTGGCTTCCCTTATCACTTCCATTGTTGATAACAGCAAGCTCGTCCAGAAGTGATGTGGATTCCTTTGTGAACTTCTCAAATACCTGAGATGCAGAAGAAAAACACCATTATTGCACACAATGGGAGCATTTGTATAAAGCAGCGCAGAGTGAATACTAATGACTTAACATGAAAAGCTTTGGTCAGACATAAGTAAAAACCCCTTTGAACAAATGTCATTAAAATATCCTCCCAAGAAAAAAGTATTAGTGAGGAATCTGTGTCTATTTTTAAAGGGTAACTAAAATCCTAAAACCCTTTTAATACCTTGAGCAGGTATGAAATTTCCAGTAAACTGGAGTAGTACACTCAGCTGTGCCACAATGTGATCCAACTGCAAGAGCTGGAAGGAACTATAGCATGCCACAACCTGAATTTAGTCTACCTTATATTTAATGGAAACCCATTCATTAAATTAAGTTGCATGGCAGTCACATGGTCATAAGAGTGAAGCCAGTTGAATTTTTTCTGTAAAGACAACTTGAAAGAATGTCTAAACCTTAAGCCATATAATGTGGGCTCCTGTACAAGACCAAAGCCACAACAGCCCATTGGCACTAAAGATATGTGCCCCCAGAGATACCCCCAGTAGCTCCCCATACTCTTTCCCATTGATTCACAGAACTAGCTTTGGGGTATTTTAAGTAACTGGAGCTTAGGGACCAACTCACAATATAAACAATATATAACGTGTGATACGGAGCATCATGCTACATAATAATTATCCCTATAACATCAGGGACTTTGACATATGTTATCTCACATTCTACTATTATTTTCATCATTTTCAGCTTCTCAACAGCAGCTCTGATATAGACCGTTTTCAAGGAATTAAACTCTGCTGTTATATAGCAATTGAAACTCTGGGCTGGTACAGCATGTCCAGTATATAAAATACAGCAGTTTCAGTATTTTTTTACAGTTCTTATTTAAAAACCTCCATGTAGCTGGATCACACAAAAGGCATATCCCATTACAGACAACTGAACTGAAGTTGGCAAGCATGGGATTTCAGCTCTACTGGAATCAGAATAAACATAGTATCACTGAACACACTTTCCTCAGAAAGAATGTAGTGATAAACTAATGACCACATAGTTATTGTACACAGGAAAAGACAAGTGGCATAACTAAATGTTACTGGGCCCAACTGCAAAATCATTTAGGGCCCCCCAAAACTAGAAATAAATATGCTGAAACTGCTCATCAGCCAGCTGTCCCACTTGCACCCCAGCCCCCCCCCATCAGTAACAGAGTATTAGTCCTCTATAGTTACATCACTCAGAAAAGAGCCAATCTTGCTTGATTAAGTATTACACTTCATTACTGGCTGCTCTGTTCTAATCAATGTTTAAAGCAAAAGAAACACCAAAAAATTAAAGTTTATCAAAGTACAAATAATGTACTGCTGCAAAGTTGTGTTTGCTTCAGCAACTCTACTATAGTTTAAATAAATAAGCTGCTGTGTATTCAAGACATAAAAAAGGAGAAAGGGCATAGGTTACATAGCGCATAACAGGTAAGCCCTGTCCAATACAATGGTGTTTTATCTTTTATCTGCTTAGTAACCTGTACCTTTTCTATTTTTTTCAAGCTTGAATGGCTGCCCCCATGGCTACACAGCCAAGTATATAAACTATAGTTGTGTTTCTAAAGCTTTGAAACTTTTACCAGTGCAGAGCAACAATGTATTATATTTTTATTACTTTGATACACTTTTAGTTTTTGTGTTACTTTAAGCTAGATGTTGGCTGAGAATTTGGATATCAGCTCTACAAGTTAAAGTGCACAGAACCATGAGTATGTCAGCATCAATTCATATGTGTTCATAGTTAACAAGATGCCACAAATAAAGCTTTGTTTTTAGAAGTATAATTGTTTTTAATGTAATGATGTCCCAATATGTTCGGTGTTAAAAATCAAGTGTTCTGCTTATTTTGTGTTCGAAAGAATAAAAGAATATAAAATAAAGGAAGTCAGACCAAAACCTTTTTTCATGTACATGCAATTAAGAATTGCCAGTTAACTTGCTCAATTAAAAAGTTCCAATAGACAGTGCAAACTATTTCTGACCACTTGATGGTGATATTCTACTCCATATATAGAGAAGGGCATAGCAATGCAGCTTATTCCTACACTAAAAAGCCATTATTCAGAGTAGGAACCTCCTGGGAATAGAGCAAGATGGTTCTTATACTTAAATGCCTGTTTAATGGGAAGTAAATTTAAAACACATTTATAAATCTGTTATATTTTCCCTTCATTACTGTTTATCTGTATAGAACTAACATTTACAGTGTTCTCAATAATAACAGGGAAATCATTGGCTAAAGATTAGACAGCTTGAAGCAACAATGGAGTTATAAAGTAGCACACTGGCTGAGTCTGAGTACTAACCCTTTCACCCCCAGCAAACCAGTTCAGATGGCTGAAACCTTAAAGAGCTTTCACCCTGACATAGCTGAATTTAATCAAAATGTAACTTTTATTATTACAGTTAGATAAAAGCCTAATTTGCAACATCATGACACAATCTAAATAAGTAACAAACTCACTGCATATCACATGTCCACGCAGTGCTGGACAACGTCCTTAAAAAGCATATATACTAAAAAACTGCATTTGGTGGACAAGTGAACACACACTGATAATCTGCCAAGTCTAGCCGTATGTATTAAACCGCTTCAATTTGCCGTGTGTTCAATAAGTTCAGAGAGCCCATCCCCTTTCATTCTTTTCCATTCGGCACAACCTGCCTGTCTACGATGGGAACCAGTAGGAGCTTATCTCACCACCATCCACCTATGCCACCCTACGAATTTCGCCACTTACCGGCTTTATCAGGGGCATAAGTGTAAGTAAAGGTTAAACAGCCCAAATATCTTTTTCAATTTAAAATAAAATATATAGCATGTTTTAAGCTTCCCCCGCTGCCTGCTCAAGATCACTGCATTAGAAGCCAGTTTGCTATCAGACACAGCACAGCTATTGTCTGTTAATAAAAATTTTGTCAGTGTAGTCACATATGTGGCCCTGGCCCATTTGCTTATGAGATATTTACACATGGCTGTAACAATGACATACAGATAGAATCTCAAACCTAGAAAGAGAGGAGAGCACATCTACTTACTAGCCTTTTATTCAACCAGTCCATATGGTCATAGGTGAGGCTTCCGCCAAATTGTTCTGTCAGCTGGCTAGGCTCTATGTACCTTGTTAGTTTGTTCCCAGATACTAAGATCACCTGTGGAACAAAAGGAAAGCATGTATATATGAGTATTTCAAATACCTCTAGTTGCATCACTTCTACGTGGAACAGAAAGGGTAAAAGGCAGGAACTTCATTTTTTTGAAAATATATTTTTATTTGTATAGTGCTACAGGTATGGGATATGTTATCCAGAAAACTCAGAATTACAGAAAGGCCGTCTCCCATAGACTCCATTTTATCCAAATAATCCACAATTTAAACAAATGATTTCCTTTTTCTATGTAGTAATAAGACAGTTCCTTGTATTTGAACAAACAAAGGTTTAATTAATCCTTATTGGAAGCAAAACCAGCCTATTGGGTTTAATTAATGTAATGTTCACATGAGTTTTCAGTATACATAAGGTATGAAGATCCAAATTATTGAAATATCCCTTATTTGGAAAACCCCAGGTGCCGAGCATTGTGGATACTTGTACTTGAAAATGTAGCAAACAATGCATTACATTTTAAATGCCATAAATCATAGTACCATAGCCACAGATTTCCAGATTCCAATCTAATCTATGTTGAGCAGCATTTTTAACTGGTAACACACATCGACACATAACCAAAGACCACTGGCACTTAACAGGGGAACAATTCCATTAATAGCACATAAACAAAAAAATACTTCTACAGTCTAGAATGGGGGGCCACCATGTATGAAACAATAATCATATAATATTGCTGGTAATAAACCCTACTTAATGCAAGAGGGTAGTGGTGCATACTATTTAAATGCAATGCACTCATGATAGATGCCCTTTATTAAAAAAAGTAGTTAAGCTGGCCACAGATGCATAGATATATATAGACAATTATCATGGCGATCAGTGGATAGGAAACTGGCTACAGGATCGGGTACAGAGGGTGGGTTGTTAATGGGACATTCTCTACTTGGAGTAAGGTTCTTAGTGGGGTCCCCCAGGGCTCAGTATTGGGTCCACTTTTATTTAACTTGTTCATTAATGACTTAGGGGAGGGTGTTGTAAGTAATGTATCAGTGTTTGCAGATGACACAAAATTATCCAGCCCAATTAATTCCATCCAGGATGTGGCATCCTTGCAACATGATCTTGACAAACTGGCAATCTGGGCAGCTAAGTGGCAAATGAGATTCAATGTTGATAAATGTAAAGTCATGCACCTGGGATGTAAAAATATCCAAGCCACTTATACCCTTAATGGGACTGCACTAGGCAAATCCATTATGGAAAAGGACCTTGGAGTCCTTGTAGATGATAAACTTGGCTGTAGCAAGCAATGCCAGTCAGCAGCATCAAGGGCAAATAAGGTCTTAAGCTGTATTAAAAGGGGCATAGAGTCAAGGGAGGAGGGGGTCATTCTTCCACTGTATAGAGCACTTGTAAGGCCCCATCTAGAATATTCCGTACAGTTTTGGTCTCCATCACTCAAACAGGACATTATTGTATTAGAGAGGGTACAGAGAAGGGCAACTAAGCTGGTAAAAGGTATTGAAAATCTCAGCTATGAGGAAAGGCTGGCCAAATTGGAGATGTTCACGCTGGAGAAGAGGCGCTTAAGGGGTGATATGATGACTATGTATAAATATATAAGGGGATCATATAATAATCTCTCTAATGCTTTATTTACCAGTAGGTCTTTCCAGCTGACACGAGGTCACCCATTCCGATTAGAAGAAAAGAGGTTCTGCCTAAATATTCGGAAGGGGTTTTTTACAGTGAGAGCTGTGAAGATGTGGAATTCTCTCCCTGAATCAGTTGTACAGGCTGATACATTAGATAGCTTTAAGAAGGGGTTGGATGGCTTTTTAGCAAGTGAGGGAATACAGGGTTATGGGAAATAGCTCATAGTCCAAGTTGATCCAGGGACTAGTCCGATTGCCATTTTGGAGCCAGGAAGGAATTTTTCCCCCTCTAAAGGGGGAACCAGTATTCGGTTTGGGATTCGGCCTTTTTCAGCAGGATTCGGATTCAGCCGAACTGAATCCGAATTTACATATGCAAATTAGGGCGGGGAGGGAAATCACATGACTTTGTGCATATGCAAATTAGGGTTCGGATTCAGTTCGGTATTTGGCAGAATCTTTCTCGAAGGATTCGGGGGTTCGGCCAAATCCAAAATAGTGGATTCGGTGCATCCCTACCTCGAACAGCTAAACACCAAACTCAACGGCCAGGACATACAGCTGTTCCAAAACTTCCAGTTGAGGCATGCATTGTATACCCAGTTTCAATCCGATCAGCTCACCCCAACAGAGCTCACATGGGAGGCCAGACTCTGGGACCCAGACCCAGCTAAACTATTATCTCAACTATATAGTATAATCCAGGCCTCTCAGCCTGCTCCATTCGACAAAGCCAAACAGAAATGTTCGGCAATGCTCCCTTCACTAGATGATGAACAGTGGGAGGAGGCCACAGACAATTTATACCCTTTCTTAATCTCCCTAAAGGAACAGAATGGTCTAATTTAAGATGATCCACCAAAATATACATCACACCCCTGAGGCTTAAAGCCATGGGAAGATTAGAAGGAGCTAAATGTGTAAAATGTCGTACAGGGGAGGCTGGGTTCCTTCATCTAATTTGGGAGTGCCCTGGAGTAGCACTGTATTGGATAGAAGTAACTCACTATAGTAATGAATGTTTGTCGCTCCCTGGAGTTAGATCTCCTGAAATCTGCCTACTAGTTGTGATAGACAATTTAGTACCCCTACAAAAAACTAGAACACTACTACGCTCTATTATGTTCTATGTAAAAAAGTTGGTAATCATGAAATGGATGAGCCCCAATTCCCCTACACCCAACAGTGGATTGATGTAATAAATTCTACATTGCATCTAATCAAGCTGACCTATAATGCTAGAGAAGTTTGAGAAAATATGGAACCTGTGGCTGGATGCCAACCCTCAAGTATCTTTAATAGCTGACTAAACCCTAAGTGTAAGTTAGTATATAAGACGATCTGTAGTCTTGTGCCTTCTATTGTGATATGACAGCCACTGATGATATGTAAACAACTGTACTCAGTCCTCTTTGTAAGTGCCAAGTGTGATTGTTATTTTATCATTTTATTGTTTTTGTTTTGTGAAATGCAAAATAAATGCTTTCTGGGCACCATGGGAAGAAGCAAGGAGGTCATATTTTAACCTCTTGGCATATTTAGATCATGCTATCACTAGGGTTCCCACCTTTTCTCTTAATCAATACTGGCCTTTGGGACAAAGGCAAAAACACTAGTGTTAGGATGGATCCAAGAAAACATAAATAAAGGTGGGTGCTCACTGCAGGGGGCTACCTGAAGCTCACAATGGAACAGATAGAACGAGCAGGGAAATCCTTTAAAAAAAAATCATAATTTATTTATAGCATATGTACATCATACCTCCCAACATTTTGAAATAGAAAGAGGGATAAAACGTATTGGCGTGCTGAGAATTTTTCTGACCATGCCCATATTTGTGGCGACACCCCCTAATTACCATGTCCATTTTACAAAATTTGGCAGGTTATGAAGTTTGAACACATTTCCATGGTTTTTATGTATTACAGTTTTGCTAATGAAGGTGAAATGCCCATTAAGCTGCAAGTCACAGTTTCCCCACTAGACCTTCTTATCTTAAATTGTTACAATTGCTTCTTTGCTTATTTTAAATTGTTACAATAGTATCCAAGTGCACCTGCCACGTATTCTGGGCTATCTGCCAAAAGCCAATTAAAATGGAACTATTGTGAAAATGATAATATAATATAATCAGCATACTGAAATAAGAAACGTTGTTAATATAATCAATTAAAAATTCTGTACTGTTTCTGAAATAATCAAGTTAATTTTCACTATTCCTCTCTCAGCATCTGTTTCTCTTCATTCACCCTTCATGCAGAAGTTGGGTGTCAGATAATCATTGACAGTTAGATCCAATATATCTTATGGGGGGGGCTCCTTTTGCCTAGAAGATGTATTAGAGCTCACTCAATTAAAATCACCAGACATCATGGGGCAAATTCACTAAGATGCGAAGTTGCGCCAGGCGCAACTTCGCCGCACTTCGCCAGGCGTAGTTTCGCCAGCGCTTCGCAAATTCACTAAAATCCGAAGTTGCGCACAGGGGTAGCGTAAGGTTGCGGAGTTGCGCTAGCGTTGTTTCGCTATATAAAGCGAAGTTGCGCTAGCGAAGGCTAATTTGCATATGGCGCGAAATTCAAATTTCAATGGAGGAACACTTATCTGCACTACAAATGCCTAGAAAACCTTCAAATCTGCAAATAAAAATTTTATTTTGCCCTACACATGTGCCCACTGTCTAGGTAAGTTGCCATGAGTCAGGAAAAGTAGGGGGGAGGAAGGGGAGCCCCAAAAAATTTTCGATCTTTTTCAGCCTATCAGCCATCATGTAGAAAACACGCCAGCGTTTTTCGGGACTTAGAAAAAATTTTGACTTTTTTTGAAACAATCCCTATCTACTCTATTGCGCTTCGCCAGGTCTGAGGTGGCGAAGGAAGTCTAGCGTAAAAGGTAGCGTTTGCTACACTGCGCAAGTTAGTGAATTTGCGTAGTTTCGTTGCTAGCGAAGATTCGCCTAGCGTAAGGTTGCGAAGTAACACTAGCAAAACTACGCCAACGTTCGTTAGTGAATTTGCGCAGTAGCGAAAATGCCAAACGCTAGCGAATTAACGCTAGCGTTCGGCGCTTCGCGCCTTAGTGAATTTGCCCCCATGTCTCTCTAGATGCAGAATTTGTGCAAAAGGCAGTTATTTTGTTAGATTTTGTTTGAACTGGAATGAGTTATTTGAATAAGCTCTAATACATCTGCTAGGAAAGAACTCCCCCCTCATAAGATGTATTGGAACTGTTATCTGACACCCAACTGTGAGGAATAGTGAACATAAACTTGGTTATTGCAGAAACAATGCAGAATATTTAATTGGTTGATTTACAAAGTTTCTTTTTTTCAGTATGACAAAGCTATTATTACATTTTCATTTCCACGATAGTTCCCCTTTAAGTTAGAAACTTTGTATCTTTTTCTGGCTGTTCAGTGCAGGAGATCAAAGAGAAAGTCGGGACATTTCAGTAGCAAACCCGGGACTGCTGGTTGAGCTGTCAATCTCAGGACTGCCCCGTGAAAAACGGGACAGTTGGGAGGTATGATCACTACCTTACCTCCCTTCTCATGAAGTTTCGTACCAGAGGGTATATAATGTCTGATCAATCCTTTGTTTTGTATTCGGTCTCTCTTGAGTACTGGATGCACGTAGCTCGTGTATGTTTAATATATAAATGATAAACTTGGATTAACCCTTTCACCTCAAGTGATCTCTGGTCTTTGGATTTTTCCCCAACAGTACATAAAGAAACTTGTTTTGATCCCCATGCAATGGGGCCTTTGACAGGATACACAGTAAAAAAGTGCAGGCCTGCACTAATAATTTGTATTTTTTTAAGGAGTCTCCTGATCTTTATATCTGTTGATTTGGGTTGAAGGCAGGCCATGACATCACTTGGAGGTGTGGCTATGATAGGGGCGGGGAAAATTTTGGAGGGGACCCAAAATGGTTAGAATAGGTGGGCAAATTAGCGGAAAGGGGCAGGCTTGCAGTTATATGAGGTGATTTGCAACTGTATTGCAGAAAGTACTGAGGAGAGCCTTTTTGCAAAGATTTTTGTGTAATAGGTGAAACCTGAATTTACTAATTCAGCAGATCTTTTTCTTCTGTAGTTAACAGTAATACTGCTCCCTTCTGCATATACTTGTTTAAAAATAAATGGGAATATGAAAAGGCAGTTCTATACCATCATATACTGCCTGCATAGCTAGTTCCTAAAATAATACAGTCCTGTAGAAAGGCGACTGTGCCACACTTTCCTGAAAACCCTGATCACAGTTGTTATTGCTCATTGTTTTTCTTTCAATTATTTCTGCATATGATTTCCTTTGGCTTCACAGGAGGGAGCACGGGGTGCTGTAATCATCACACAACTGAACCTTTGTGCTCTTTTCAAAGAAGGGGAAAATGGAAAGTATTATGGCTTCTCTGCATTCATTTGGGTGTAATAAAGTGCCACAGGGTCAATTTACTTTACAGGACATATGTTAATATGATTAATTTTAATTGCTTTGAACTTAGAAAACAGCAGTAATTGCCTCAAATGTTTCAAGGACACTGAAAATGCCAACATCAGCATAGGGGATTTCCATTTTGCAATATTATTCACTGCAACATCACAAAAAGGACTGAACTTTAACGCAGTTACATTGCCAAATTCCCACTAGACATGAACGTAGTGAGAGTTCTTTTCATCCGAGGCCTGTGACAAAATTAATTTAACTAAAGTTATGGGATCCGTTATATGGAAACCAGTAATCAAGAAAACTACAAATTAGTGAAAAGCAGTCTCCTATAGACTCCATTTTATCCAAATTTTTAGACATTATTTCCTTTTTTTCTCTGTAATAATAAAACAATACCTTGTACCTGATCCTAACTAAGATATAATTAATCCTTATTGGAGCAAAACCAGTCTTAATTATTTACATGATTTTGTAGTAGAGTATGGTATCAAGAGCCAAATTACAGAAAGATCAGATCAGTTATCCGGAAAACCTTTAGGTCCTAAGCATTCTGGATAACAGGTCACATACCTGTAATATTGTTACATTGGTATAAGGGTACATAGATGCCCCATTTAACATTATATATTATATTGTTTTTATATATATTTATATTGTTACTGTTATAGATAAGAAATTAACTGTTCATGTGCCATTGCCCCTTAAATACTGAAAAAAAGAGAGAGACATAGATTAAAGTGAAGTCCAGAATTGTAGAATCGATCAATGGCATCATGTGAATTCCATATTAAGTGGCACTAGCATAGTTGAAATCAAGTATTTATCTAAACCCGGAAGCACTGTACAATATAATTTAAAGCAGCAGGTATGAGAACCCATTGCAGCACAGACCATCCCAAACCATACCTCTGCTCTTCTTCATATAATAAAAAGCTGTAAATAAGTGAAAGAGTTAATAAATGAGTGCTTAGCTGCTTCTGTAATTTTCCTTACTGGTCTCACATGGGCTGTTGGAAAATGCCCAGTATATGCTGGAAGTATTTGCTAGACATGGCTGCTTTAGTCTGTTTGTTTGCACTGATTTATTGCAGTGTTACCGTGATCCTTCAGAAAACAAGATTCAGTCATCCGATGAGTAACCAGAGCTCAAAAGGAATTTGTTTCCAATTTCTGTACTACGCTGTAATTCGAAAATATTGCTGCTTTAGCAGGAGCCAGATATATTAAAATCAGCTTGCAGGAATAAAAGAGAGTTAGAGGGGAATAGGAAATAGAAAAGCCTGGTGTTTGTTCTTCAAGGGAAATTAACAGGAATTTGTTTTTTTCCACAAAACATTTATTTTATACAAATTGTGTCTTTACGGGTATGGGATCCCTTAACCTGAACCCCACTATAATCCAAAAAGCTCCCATATAGTCAATTTTAAGTAAAAAAAAAAAGCATAAAGAGTATTACCTTTTTCTCTGTAATATTAAAACCTTGCCTTGTACTTAAAGGACAAGTAACATTACAATTTTTTATTCATAAAATCGTTAGTATACATCAATAAAAATATGTGTGTATATAATACACAAAAGCTATGAATATCCTGTAAATGATATCCTTATAAACGGTGAGTTCTGATGTCATCAGTTATAAACAGTGAGTTCTGATGTCATTTGTGTCACATGACTCACTGAAACTTGTGTATTGTAATAAATAAAGTACCCCTCTTGTAAAATATAAGGATATTATAAGTCACCTCGGAGTTCCATGACCTGTATAAAAACACTCGGCCTTTGGCCTCATGTTTTTATATGGTCATGAAACTCCTCAGTAACTTATAATATCTTTATATTTTACAAGAGGGGTACTTTATTCAATATATATATATATATATATATATATATATATATATATATATATATATATATATATATATATATATATATATATATATATATATATATATATACACACACACACATACATATACACACACACACATATACTAATTATAATAAATACATCTGTAGAACTAAAGAGTGCAAGGAGGGAAACAATATATGATATGACCTGATAATCAATGCAATTATAATCAATAACACAACTAAAACATAGAAACTGAAAGAATCATTAATTTTTCAGAGTTCAGTATTGTTAAAGGTATGAAGTCAACAATCTTTCAGAATGAAGGGGCTTAGTTACTTCAAGCAATGATCGGATCCCAGAAAACAGGCTTACTTGGCTACAACTTGATCTGTGGAGACCTATGTCTGTTTTTTTTTTACTGCAGATGGGTTGATTACCCTATGCCTTATTATTATACATATTATTATAATACATACACACACATATATACATATATACATATATATATATATATATATATATATATATATATATATATATATATATATATATATATATATATATATATATATATATATACACACACACACAAACATATACACACACATATACACACACACACACACGCATATATATACATACACACATTTATACACACACACACACGCACACTTTACATAGATTATGCTTCAGATCATACTGCAAACACCTGAAATATATTTTACATTGGCTTTGGCTAAAGTATATTGATAGCTTGAGCTCGAAAACTATTTACAGGTAATGCAAATTATGTTTCCTGGAAAGGTTCAGAAAAGCAGACTAAATGTGTATTCTGTATAAAAATAAATGTAACTTTTTGATGTTATGGGTCTTTAATTTTCTTATTGGAACAAGAAAAGTATACTGTACCTCAAAACCCAATCTGTCTTTTTCCTTCCAAAAACAAAAATGGGTGACCTTCTTATCCCAAAACTCATCTGGCTTTACCACACAAACCAGTGAAACTTCAGCTGGAACAACATTCTGAAACATAACAAAAGGTTTTAAAAGTATTTCAAAAAGTAATTTTAAAGAGTGACATTTGGGGAAAGGAAACTTACAGCTGTGGGGATTTTATCAATCCATTTTAACATTTACAGGGAATTCACTGAGGGATTTACTAGGCTTCTCTCAATTTCTTATCTATATGCACTGACATACATCTTAAACCAAGCCGGAATTACAGGAAGGTGTTAACATCAAAAATAATCAAAGCTACAAATCAAACTCACAGATTGCTGTTTAGGGTTATATCTCCACCTTTCTGCAACAGCTGACAGAGTTAAAACACCTATGAAAATAAACCTAATAAAAGGTAATTCGCTTCTTCCAATTGTACACACACTGTATATTTCTGTAATATGCTTGTTTGCAATTTCATATCCATTCTGCTGTGTGTTAATCTGAAGTAGAAATTTTGGCACTGTGTTATAACTTGTGTGCATGCACATAAGTACAAGGCTTACCCAAAATTACCTTTTTAATAAAGTTTTTATGGGAAATCCCTTGCCACAGGCACTACAGAATGTTGAAATCTTTGCTGGGATATGAAAGCATCAGGATAATTGTGAACAGATCCACCACTAAAAGGAGCCATACATGGGTCAATGAACTGTAGACTAATTTGTCAGCTGGTGTGCCCATATATGGGGCTTGTGTAGACCTTCTTGTTTGAAATCTGTCCAGGAATTAACCAGATAGCTATCGATCAGGTGTGAAAATCCCCATTCGCAAGACTTTCCCCTACAGACCTGCATACACCCCGATAAAAATCAGATCTCTGATCTCTGGATCAGCCCAGTTTGGTCCAGCACATGTTTGGCCAAACAAGGATCTTGCCAAATATTTATTAGTACATACCCAACTTTATTTAGAGTTGACACATGGGGCCTACAGGAAATCATCTCTACCAGCAGTGACAAAGCACCTTAAAATACCCAGTCACTACTGGAAAAATGCTTTGCAAACAATTCAAATCTTAGAAGTAACAACATCACATGATTATGACTCCAGTCTATAGGGCAAACCCTTAGTAAACTACAGATTTAGAATTTGAGTTACTTCTGGTTTGCAGGTGTATATATACTTATATGTATAGTATTTATTTTATATTCTTAGACTATAGGCCTCTCACTTTTAAATCTAATAGGTACCCACAAGTCAGTCCACAGAAAAAACGGAAACACAATCTACATTTGACAAAAAAAAAAACTTTAAAAAAGGGTATTTTTATTGTAAAGAAGAAAATATCTCCTTAACCTTAATTTGAAAAGTATTTCTAATAGATAATGAAATCCTTAAGTACACCACAGCAAGTTTCTGATGCTGAGCCTCTGCAATAATTTAGACAAATATACATATTGACATTGACCAGTTCAGGATTATACTACACAAAAAGAATAAAAATAATCCAGTCTCGGATAAATCAGTAACCCAAGTAAGATTACGCAATAGTTCTGTATGTTTTCCACAAAAGCTATATTTGAGATATGAAGCTTTAGAAAATTCCAATATATCTGATTGGTAGGAAAGAGAAAAAGTTCTAGCTGTTCCTTGCAGTTCAAATTTCAATCCATTATTCAGTCCTTCCAGCTGGTAACTAAATACAGAGCTGAACTTTAAACCAATTTACATCATTCACAGCTCTCTTGAAGTGCTTAAGCACAATGCCAAACAATAGGTACATTTAGGTAAAGGCAACACTGGAATATATTGGTGCCTTAGAAATAGCTGCAGCCAAAAATATTCACTTCTTTGCACACAAATTACTCTACCATAAATTGATCTACTGCAAAATAAATGTACAAAACCAGTTTTTTTCAATTCTTTGTTTCAAAATTAAGACAAAACATTGTTATTCCATTCAAAACTTAACATATCTTATTATATATGAAATAAATCTGTGACAAAATTATTGACACCCTAGACTTATTTTGGTAGCACCTCCTTTGGAAGAATAGCTGGAATTATGTTCTTCCTATAGCCAAAAATCTGTATTCTACATCCCCTTATGTTGCATACTGCTCCAGTTTACCCAGATCTAAAGGCTGCCTTCTCTCAACTGCAATTTTCAGATCTCTCTACAAGTCTTCAATGGGATTTCTGATCTGAACTCATGGCTGGTAATTTTAGAATAGTCCAGCATTTTATCCTTAAAGGAAAACTATACCCCCAAAATGAATACATAAGCAACATATAGTCAATATCAAATTAAGTGGCATATTAAAGAATCCTACGGAACTGTTATATTTATTTAAGTAAATATTGCACTTTTACATCTCTTGCCTTGAACGACCATTTCATGATGGTCAGTGTGCTGCCTCAAAGATCTGGCCAGAAATATTACAGCTCTAACTGTAACAAGTGTGGAAGCAAAAGACAGAACTGTCTGTTAATTGGCTAATGTGACCTAACGTATGGTTTGTTAGTGTGCACAGTGAATTCTAGGATCCCAGGGGGCAGCCCTTATTTTTCAAAATGGCAATTTTCTATTTATGATTACCCAATGGCACATAAAAAAGTATATTATTATGAAAATGGTTTATTTACATACAGTAGGGTTTTAAATATGAGCTGTTTTATGCAATATATTTTTTATAGAGACCTATATTGTTTGGTATAGTTTTCCTTTAAGCAATAATAACAACAACATACTAAAGCAGTAATAATAATCATGCTTTACAAAAATTCTCTAATTTCACCTCTTCATTTGTCTTTTTAAGATGTGATCTGGTGAACTCAAGTTCAGTTTCTTATGTTTCTTTGTCAGCAGTGCGTTCTTTCTGTGTCCTCCACTGAATTGGCAGCAGATGGTGTATATTAAAATTGTTATACCTTATATTTGAAGGTCACCAAGAATCTGTATGGCAGTTGATCAGAGTTCTTTCACCACAATATGAACAATGCTCTGTGCAATTTTGGACCAGTTCTGTCTCCACTTAACTTAGTATCAAACAGCTATATTATTTTCCGAAGCGAGTGATGTGTTTTACAGAGTTATAATCGAGGTCTATTGGACTCTTCTAAATCACCATTGTCTAGAGATTTATAGACCTTTAAACTTCCTCTTTAAACAGTTGCACAATATGTTGGCCTTGTATAACTGAAAAAAGAAAACGCAACATGGGAACCAAATACCTGCATTCTTTAGACGCTTAAGAGATGGAGGTGGGCAATGCTGCACCAGATCGAGTTTTGAAAAAGTCTGGCCTAGGCTGATTTTTATTCTGTTTCATATGCTCCAATCACTGATGCATAAAAATGCTGGAGGTAAATATCATTGCAATATTTGGACTTTCTTGTCCCATAAATATTGATTATCTTTTCTCTAACCTCTCCTGACAGTAAATCCTTTAACGTGTGTCAAACTGGTCAACTATATTGGCTACAACTCCAATTAGAGTACACTAGTAACAAACTACCATTTTGAGGAAAGACAAAACTGTACAATATTAACAAACACCTCCCCATCACCCACCAAAGGAAAATTCACTTTTCTTTTAATACAACATGGGCAGAGGTATTCTAATATATTTTGCAATTAATCTAACATGTTTAATTCAAATGCTTATTTGGTAGTGCCTGTCTAAGGCTATGTGGTTGCTGGGGCTTAATTATCTTAGCAACCATACAGTGTTTTGGAAGAAATATATTATAGAGTCCAAACAGAAAGTTAATTGATAAAAATCAATGTTTTTCAAATACTGTGGTGTGTGCCCCTAAACATGAGATAGTTGCAGACTGGAAACATGCAGAAGGCTAATAAAAGCAACCATTACAGGCCTGGGCCTAGAAAAGGCAGATTTTACAGCAAAATGATTGCAAAGCTCATATTATACCCTTAGGTGTAAGGTAACCCTTAAGACAAACAAAATGAGGGCATTCCTTGGGAAAACAAACCTTAGCTACAACTGAAATAATTGGTGAAGGTCAGAAACCCTGAATGAGTAGGCGTTGGGCTTATTTTTCAACCTTGTCAAAAATATATAAATCTCAAATTCAATAATACTCATTTTGTAGAGTTTTTATTGAAAGACATGTGTAAATGTAAAGTTATTTGTTTCCTTCTTCATGCTTACATTCTGAGGCCTAATTATATTACATATGGAAGGCTGGAAAGGATCAATAATACCTGCTGTGTTTGAGCTAACTGTTTTCAATGTGAAATAGCGGACATTCAGCACAATATATTGGGGTAGACTATCTAGCGCTAACAGCTTTGTTTACCTTTACATTTGTAATAATTAACATGAGTAAACTGCCATGTTGGTTGATGATATTATGGGAAAATGCAGGACTACTTACTTTGATTTTTCAAGTGATAGCTGATTTAATGTGTTATGGAAATGGGTTTACATTATTG
Organism: Xenopus laevis; assembly: GCF_017654675.1. NCBI lineage: Eukaryota > Metazoa > Chordata > Amphibia > Anura > Pipidae > Xenopus > Xenopus laevis. Next base: position 70,055,083 of record NC_054388.1, read on the forward strand.
TATTGTTTAGAGAACTTTTAATTCAGTCATTCATCAGTCAGTATATTGGCCTTTTAACAAAGTTTAAAAACTATAGCTTATGCAGCTACTTTTTATGGTATTCTGCAGGCAACGGAAAAATCCCTGTGCCATAGTTTAAAGATATGCAATAGCAATCTGCAGCCTCCCCTCTGTCACAATCAAAAATTTTGGGAAGTTTAATGTAACATAATTTTTGATCACCAACCAAGCGCATGTGGACTGAAAGCCAGTCTGTTCCTTGCTTGTGCAGTATCTCTTTGGCGCATGTTGAGCTCAGCATGAAAAAGTATTTACTATTTAGTTAAAGGCATCCAAGGTGGATGGAATAATTACTGTCAATGTTTGTGAATATGTACATGCATAAAATAAATTATATAGCATATTTACCTGTAACATTAGAACCACAGTCTTCACAACATTCCACTGCGACTTCCTTCCATCCACGATAACTGTGAACCCTCTGGCTTTGCACTTCTCACTAGAAATAGAATTACAATCTATTTATCCATGATCAGCCATAAATCAGAGTGCAAAAATCACTAACAGGTTTATTTTCGCCAGCGACCGCTTCACCACACTCCGCGTCACTTCGCCAGGTGCAAATTCGTTAACACTACGATAATTCACTAAAATGAGAAGTTGCGTCTAAGCAGCCAAACGTAGGCAAATGTTCGCTAGCGTTTCTTCGGCAGTGCAAGCATTTCATAGTGAATTTTCGCTAGCGTTCATTTCTGCCTAGCGAAGCTTCACTGGCACTCTTGCTGTAAGGTTAATTTGAATAGGGCGGGTACCTAAAAGTCGTATGGACGTTTTAATTGTATTGTTGGTGCAAATGTTTGAAGTTGCCACTTCTTAAAATGTCCAATGAGCCATAATAAAGACAGAAGAGATCCTCTAATGCCCTAGACATGAGCCCACCCTTATATAAGTGTGGCATGCCCCTCAATTTAGTTAAAAAAACATTTTCACACATGGGTCTTTAATAGTTTGAACTTAAGAAGACAATTCCACTTTAAAAAAAGAAAAGTCGCCAGCATTTTTTAAAAAACTTGAATGCATTTCCAGGATACAGGATATGATATCAGTGACATTAGATTGAGGAAGATGTTGCTTCGTTTTATCAGTTCCCCTAGTCTGAGGTGGCGAAGTTAACTCTGGCGAAAGAGGTAGCGTTCAGTAATGACCATTCCCCAGAATGAAAAATTGCCTGGCGATAGAGTGGGAATGAACGCTAGTGACGTTCTCATTCGCTAGCGAATAGTCCTCTACGCCTGTTAGTAAATTGGCAATGTCCCTGCGGATGAGATTTCTGGCAAATTGACGCTAGTGTTGGCCACTTCGCCCTTTAGTGAATGTGCCCCATAGTCCTTTCCAGCATTCACAACACTGCACTGCAACAGCTTCAAAACTCTCTAAAACAGCACTGGTCTACAAGTAGGGTTGCATGAACAAAAAGGGACGGGCCATGACGTAAAAGGGCAGAGTCAAACCATGACACAGAAGGGGGCGGAGCAACACGCATGATGGTGAGAAACCCAAAAAAAAGGTACGTATTGACCGAATTGGGGGCGGGCCAGGGGCTTTTTCTTAAGGGTATTACAAATGAACGGCAACTACATTGCCGGTAAATTTGTAATACCAGCACCGGCCTTGGCAGGTGTTTTACTGGCTAGGCCGGTAAAAAAGCGGCCGGGTGGCAACCCTATGTACAAGCCGACTGAGTATCATTTTTTTTGTAGCATATTGAATTGCATTGTTCAGTTGCCTTAAAATTGTGTGTTGTGTCACACGAGCATTCTAAATAGCCAGGGGCAGATTCATCAAGGGTCGAATTAAAAATTGTTCAAATTCGATTCGAGTTTTTTTTTAAAATTCGAAGAGCAGCCAAATATAGAAAGGCACCATCAAGCTCCAAACTCATATAGTCATAAACTGTGGCTTTAAGTCTCAGCTTAAACAAATCTCAAAACAATTCTGAAAATGTTCGCAGTAGCTGGATAGCAGTAAATTTCTTTTAGGGAGTCTGGCCAGCTCCCTAACAAAAAAATTAATCAGTTACGAACCTCCAATAAACTTATTTTCTTTTCCCAGAAAAAGGAGCTTCAAGATCAAAAAGTTAACACATTACTCTTAAATTGATTGAACAATATATAAAGTGAAAGGAAGCAGGGAATATTCATCTATGGTAATAAGGATGCATTTCTGCTTTCCAGCTGCTATTGTTTTATATTCCAGGCAGGTCTGTGAATCGAACAACTTGTTCAGAGCGGTTTCAGACACCATCTGTGCTACACTGTCCTGACTCAAGGCTCAAAGTAATAATTAATCCTTATTGGAAAACCAGCCTATTGGGTTTATTTAATGTTTACATGATTTTCTAGTAGACGATCCTAATTACAGAAAGATCAGTTTTCCGGAAAACCCCAGGACCTGAGCATTCTGGATAACAGGTCCCATACCTGTACATGTTACTATGACATATATTTAAATGTGTTGAGAATGTAATAAGCAGACTAATTCTGAAATTATCCTGTTCAGCTGTCCTTTTTATTATTTACTTCTAGGAGGTAAAAGGATTAATGGGTCCCATGCAGAACCTTATCCATTTGCCCAGTCCGGCTACTTTCCACTATTCACTGCTTTCAGTATTTCGACAGTTATACATTATTCTCCCTATATAATGTGCAGTTTTGAATCGGGGGCCTACACAGTTTTAGAAAGCAAAATTGAACCAAAATAATTCAGCAGTATAGAAGGAAGCCAATTAACCACTTTGGTGACTACTCATGAATCATAAAAAAGGCATCTCTGGGCAGCATAAACAGTATTGAAAACAGGTTTCTTATTGGATGATACACAGTTTGCTAAATAAATAAATTGAAACCATGCATGAGTGGGTAGGACTGGAGAGTGGCTATTAAAGGGGATTTTGGTAAATATTATTTGCTTATGACCACTATTGATTACTAAACCAGGAGTAAAATTTGCACCTGTTGTTACATTACTTTTTCAAACACAGGTACACCCCGCCGCCCAAGTGCCTGTCCCCTACTTGCTTAGGTGGGAATAAAAGAAAATGGAAATCTGCTATAAGCAGAGAGCTTTCTTTACCAAACACCAAGTGTCACTGAAAATATTTAGCATTAAAGAGATTTTGTCATGGAAAACTTTTTTTTTTTTTTTTTTTACAAAATGCATCAGGAAATAACACTACTCCAGCAGAATCCTGCACTGAAATCCATTTTTCAAAAGAGCAAACAATTTCTTTTAATATTTAATTTTGAAATCGGACATGGGGCTAGACGTGTTATCAGTTTCCCCAAGTCATGTGATGTGTACGCCGATAAACTTCAGTCACCCTTTACTACCCAGTAGCAAAATAATAACAGAAACCCTTTAAGTCCTCAGCAATGATTCAATTTATTGCAGAGTTTATAAGGATTACTAAGTCAACCTGAATAACTGTTCAATCTTACAAATGTGCTGAAAGAGTGGTTACCTTTCGGGTTCTCAATAATTAATATAGTTAATACAAAGATATTATTGCACTAAATTTGGACAGCAACTGGGTACTGTATCATTACAATTTGACAGTTACCTTCATATAAAATTCTATTTTTGGATTCTGCACCTTCTAAGAGTAGGGCCCTGCTGCCAAAAGCCTAGACTTAATGTATATGAGAAAGTAAAAAACAGCATTTACTTATACATATACTTCCTATAATTATGCTCTTTACTGTGGCATACATACAGTATATATTGGATATACACACACCATTATAAACAAATATTCACATGAGTTTATTCAAGTGAAAGTCACCTTGGGATGCTAAGCAAGTAATCCAGGGTTACACTTAGTTCATCCATACTGGTCTGGTCTGAGCACAGTGGGATTGTCAGAATGAGGCCACTTCTTCTGTCCTTTCCTCCTAGAAAAGAAAGAAAATTGTTAATTGCAGGAAAGTGCCCTTTTCATTGTGCAACCCGAGGAACATAAATTCAGCCGGTAGAGCAAGGAATAAAAGGAAAGTCAGTCAGTCTTCAAACCAGATTTTTTTCATTTACTCAAACGTCAAGCATGCAGCATAGAGTTACTGACAGATGAAAAATGACATTTTAAAATATCTTAAATTTGGTCAAATTATGGAAACACCTACATTGCATTAATAGCTTCTGCTCTACAGCTTAAAAAGAGTAAAAAGGTGTGAAAGCCGAGTCAATGAGCAGTACTTTATAACTGCAACCCTTTATTGGGTAAATTCCCAACATGTTCCAGGACTTGATAAAGGGATTTCAGTCCTGAAACATGAAGTGAATTTACCCAACAAAGAGAGTTGCAGTTATAAAGTACTGCTCTTTGACTCTTCCACACCTTTTTTAATCTTTAAAGGGATACTGTCATGGGAAAACATGTATTTTTCAAACAAATCAGTTAATAGTGCTGCTCCAGCAGAATTCTGCACTGAAATACATTTTTCAAAAGAGCAAACAGATTTTGTTATATTTGATTCTGAAATCGGACATGGGGCTAGACATATTGCCAATTTTTAGGCTGGTAAAATACCGGCCGGGTGGCAACACTAGACACAACAGAAGCACAGTAAAACAGATGAGAGACTGCAAGAGCTTCATATAAATGGAGAGGAAGACATCCAAGACCAGTGCCAAGAAAGTTTAAGTTCCCTGCTTTAAGGAGTTTACTATCTGAAAAATGGGAGACTTCCATAGACAAAAGAAGGCAATAAAAGTTATGATTTGAAACAAGGATTCCTATTAAGGCAACACAGATACTTCATAGATTTACAGTTTGTAAACAAAAAAAAAAACTCATAGTTTCCAACATTAGAAAATAATTCCTACAGCTGATGCATCACATAAAACCAGACTTTGGCTTTTGGCATGTAGAACATTTTGACAGTTGTATGAAGTTACTACGTTTTAAACGGACATTTACAGGGAAAATCTTTTTTTTTGACGGATTCCTTAAAAGGGTATGGATATGAAATCAGATATCTGTTAACTGGTTATCCAGAATATACCAAACAAAGGGGCAGATTCACTAACTGGCGAAAAGTCGCCATCGACTCCTTCGCACCCATCGCTACACTTCACCAGGCGAAAATTTGCTCAAACAATGCTAATTCACTAAAATGTGTTTTCGTTTTGGGCGGCGAACACTAGTGTTACTTCGATGCGAGCAAATTGAAGCAAAGTGAAGATTCAATAGCCTTCATTTCTGCCTAGCAAAAGAGGTAACATTCAGTAAAATCCGCCAGTGTGAATTGTCGTTTGGAGATAGAGTGTGAATGAGCGCTAGCGCCTCTTTCACTGGCGAATTGGCGCCTGTTAGTAAATTGCTGATGTCCCTGTGGGCGGTAACGCTGGCGAAATGTCACTGACGTTTGCCACTTTGCCCTTTAGATTTTACATATCTATAATAATTAAACAGAACCTTATATCTTAATGCCAGCTAAGATATAATTAATCTTTACTGGAGGTAAAACAATCCAATTTAGTGATCCAAATTAGGGAAAGATTCCTTATCCGGAAAACCCCAGGTCCCAAGCATTCTGCCTAAAAGATCCCATACATACATACATACATACATACATACATAAATACATATGTGTAGCATATGCATTGCCTTCTCAGTGCTGTTGTTGCCAGATGAGTAGAGAGAGGTCTACAAATTATTGTTCCAGCTGCCTTATTTTGGCATAGATAGAAGACTATAGAAGATATAGCTCATAGCAAAACTGGTGTTGATATTTGATTGGCACTTTCCTGCAATTGTGATACCCTAGGTGATTCTACCCAAGGATATCCTGGGTCTCATGTGATTTACTGCTTTGCAAATCACCAAACACAAATAAAATAGCTGCAAGCACACAAATGATGACATTTTATATTCCACAGAAATCACCACTGAATCACTGCCAGGTTTAACCCAGTGAGTGCTATTTTTTGTCCTCACGTTCGCTATTATTTCAGTAGCATATGTATCTGGGAGAAGGCATATTAACATATTCACTGCACTTTGATCATGAGATACCTCTAGGAAACGCACTGAAACAAAGGAAATAAAAGTTATGAGCAATGTTTGTTTGGAAAACACACGCCATACAATTCTTATAGACCCTGTAGTCAGCAGGAATATGTATCAGATTGAATAATTGCTGTGGGGGAGAGGCTAATTTCCAAACATTCATTAAATACACTTGGGGGTTTCTGCAGCTTGATTGATGTAAAATACTACGTGCTTATGTAGTGCTGGAAACAGGATAATAAAACTTTCCATTTTTAACTTTAGCCAACAAGAAGGCCCAAAGGAAAAGAAAGCTGGGACTATGGTTTCCGGAGTGGGTGTGCAACCATATTTGTTCAAACACATTAGAGAAATGAAATATAATGGTTCAGTGTTCCTTTGGTATTATGTCTACAAATCACTGGTGAATAAAGCAAATGAACAATACAAGTTTATTCTCAGTACGGATGATATTTTATAATACAGTATAGCTTGCAGAGGAGTTGAGTTAGAATCTATCTATCTATACAAGGCAAATACAGGTATGGGGCCTGTTATTCAGAATGCTCAGGAGCTGAGGTTTTACGTATAATTGATCTTTCCATAATTTGGATCTTCATACGTTAAGTCTACTAGAAAAGCATGTTAACATTAAATAAACCCAACAAGCTGTTTTTTCTACCAATAAGGATTACTTATTTCTTAGTTTGGATCAAGTACAAGGTACTGTTTTATTATCACAGAGAAAAAGGAAACCATTTCTAAAAATTTGGATTTTTGAATATAATGGAGTCTATGGGAGATGGCCTTTCTGTAATTCAGATCTTTCTGGATAAAAGTTTCCCGGTAACAGCTCTCATACCTGTACTGGTTTATTAGCAAACTGTTGGATCACAAGTTCTCTTTGGGAAAGCCACCAGCTCCCTATTGTATATTGAGAGACAACATCTAGACATTTAGAGACGAGGACAGCAGGAGCAAATACAACAATAGAACCTTTGACAGTACATATATTCCTAAACTGTTCCCAACAAGCTTCCATCACATCATTCATTAGTAGAACTGGTGATAATTACTAATGCAATCACAAAGAAAATCACTAAGCCATATTTTGCAATAGCTTAAATACCATTCATAAAGGTATTTTTGACAATACATGGTCCTCTATACTTGTGCCTTGCACAAAAACACTGGATAATTTTTCAGATGAAAGGTGTAGAGCACATGGCAATGGAGGCAGGGTTACCGTCTTTCAAATCCAGGCTACAATCTTTGATCAATTTGCCTAATGGCAGGTGTTTACAGAGAAACTACAAGTGAATATAATTATCAACCTTGGACCCCAGGCCATTTCTTCTCTTTGATAAAAAAAACTTCCACAGCTCGCCTAGGGGGTTGCATTTACATTGCAACACAACTTTTCATGCAACAGGTTCTTGAGAAATGCATATTGTTGTAATAGAGATTTTGAATATGCATAGTCCTTCTGGCATAGATCTCTCAAACATATATGAGATTGGGGTAAAGCAAATGCTACTCTCCCCTAGAAAACTCTATAGCTGATGGGGATACAGGCAGGTTAATTGGCACCATATACAATTGTCAATGGTGTATGCAATGCCAGCAGTACATGAAGGTCAACCAAGTGGAGGCATCGGCAGGCATGATTTAGGAACTTTGAATCAATCACTACATCATGTATTTGGGTCCCAAATTATTTTAAGACCAAAGACAGTGATCCCCAATCAATGGCTTGTGGACAACATGTTGCTCACCGCTCCATTTGATGTTACGCCCAATCGGCTTCAAGACGTTCTCCAAAGTCCACTCATGCTGGCAGTTCACATGGGGCTGCCAAATCTTTCCTCAACAAATATTTTAATACTTTTGTGCCTCCTTAACATTTTTACATTTAAATGTGGCTTATGGGTTAAAATGGTTGAGAAACCATGCTAGGAGGTCCACATCCAGTTCAAAGGGAAATGGACAGCGGCACTATTCTCATGGTGACCCACATGACAGGATTCCACCTTTCTTTCCCATTATGCATTTAACATGCAAGGAACAAACAAACAAACAAAACTTTTTTGGGTTCAGTATTCATTAGCTTGATTCATCAGCAGAATGCCAGGCAGCCAAGCCTTCAGTTCTTACAATAAATGAAATGTAATCACTTATTTAGAGCTCCATGTGCTTGGATGGAACAGGGAGTAACCATTTCCACAAACCACACAAGCAGTCTTGCTCACAATGCACTGAATAAAAATTTGGATCTACATCCACTTTTACATGGTCCATAATGCATTGATGCCTAACTGGATAATACACAAGGACCAATATCTACAAAAATGAAAGGCATTTATTTAAACTTACATATGCCACTTGTTTTCATCCTGAACATGCATAAATGCTTCCTTTAATTAAAAATCCCCAATTTCCATTGCAGCGTCTCGCCTTCAGTTATCCATTGTCTAGACAAGCCTCAATTCTATTCTAGTGAGTGTAGCCTTAATAATATAATGTTCATATACTTTCACACCGATGAGCAAGTTGCTTAGTATCCATGTAACTCAGATACTAAACCTAGACTGCAAGTTTTAAGGGGCAGCAACTTAAAGGGATACTGTCATGGGAAAAAAACATTTTCAAAATGAATCAGTTAATAGTGCTGCTCCAGCAGAATTCTGCACTGAAACCCAAACAGATTTTTTTATATTCAATTTTGAATATTCTGACATGGGACTAGACATACTGTCAATTTCCCAGCTGCCCAAGTCATGTGACTTGTGCTCTGATAAACTTCAATCACTCTTTACTGCTGTACTGCAAGTTGGAGTGATATCACAACCCCTCCCCCCCCAGCAGCCAAACAAAAGAACAATGGGAAGGTAAACAGATAACAGATCCCTAACACAAGATATCAGCTGCCTGGTAGATCTAAGAACAACACTCAATAGTAAAAACCCATGTCCCACTGAGACTCCTTCAGTTACATTGCAGCCTGCCAGAAAGCATTTCTCTCCTAAAGTGCAGGCACAAGTCACACAACCAGGGGCAGCTGGGAAATTGACAAAATGTCTAGCCCCATGTCAGATTTCAAAATCGAATATAAAAAAATCTGTTTGCTCTTTTGAGAAATGGATTTCAGTGCAGAAGTCTGCTGGAGTAGCACTATTAACTGATACGTTTTGAAAAAAACATGTTTTCCGATGACAGGATCCCTTTAATGTGACTTTATTCTGTACATAGTTCTTCATAAAAAAACAGTGGCACAGAAGTATAACATTTATAGAATAACACTCTTCTGAATAAAAAAAGGCCAAGTATTGATCCAGCACAGAGCTATGAATTGCTGCCCTTTAGTAAAATGCAGCAGAGCTTACTGAATCCCACCTGTAGACACAGTGCCTTAAGAATTCTTGAAAATGTCACAAGCAGAATTTCAGAATAAAAGCAATTTTCCTTTTCTTTCCTTTTTTTTTTTTTATTGGTGGCTAAAACACAGCTATTGCTTTATGCAACACTGTATAATTAGCATTTGCTAATTATCTTACCATTTACCATTCACGGAGATTAATATATCTCGGAAGATTATGTACTTACCAAAAGGTTAATAGGGAGAAAACATTTTATTTAAAAGGAAAGAAAAAAACATAAGGCTGTAACTTTGAAATAATCTGTTTCTTTAGGGTTTTTATGTTTTGTATAGAAAACGTTATGACAAAATATGAACATTATTTAAACTAACATTAGAATAACATTACATTAGTCCACTGGCCAAATGAACGTAACATAACCAGCAAGATTTATGTTTTATTCTCTAGGGCTTATTTTCACCGTTGTATTTACAGAGCAGTCACCAGTGCTTTCCACCTTTCTTCATGTTGGCACTACAGAAAATGTTCAGGGGTCAGAGTATCAGAGAATCTCATGAGCTAACTTGGGGTCATAATATGTGGACAATTTTGCTTACAATAAACAAACCCGAGGGGCCAGACCAGTATAGAATTGCTTGGCTGGGTCACTGACTGAGTTAAAGGAACAGTAACACCAAAAAAATGAAAATATAATGTAATGTTGTGCTGCACTGGTAAAACTTGTGCGTTACTTCAGAAATTCTACTATAGTTTATATAAGCAAGCTGCAGTGTAGCCATGGGGGCATCCGTTTGAAGGTGAAAATGGAGAAAAGGCACAGGATTACCCAGCAGATCTAGTATACAAAGGGATTCTTCAGAATGTATCTTATCTACTGTGTATCCTGTGCCTTCTCTCATTTTTCAGATTTAATGGGTGCCCCCATGGCTACACAGCAGCTTGTTAATATTAATTATAGTTTGTTTTTCTGAAGCAAACACACCAGTTAAAAATCTTGTGTGCAGGGCACCATTCTATTATATTGTCTTTCGTGTAAAACACATTCATTATTTGGTATTACAGTTCCTTTAATCTTTAGCCAATTCGATCATCCACCGATAGGGAGAATGCTGCTCATCAAATCAATATGTTTAGCTGCTGGACACACACAAACACATAGGGGCTCAATTACTTAGCTCGAGTGAAGGAATAGAATAAAAAAAACTTCGAATTTCAAATTATTTTTTTGGCTACTTCAACCATCAAATTGGCTACTTCGACTACGAATCGAACGATTCAAACTAAAAATCGTCCGAATATAGGGGCGTGGCCTAACTGCCGATGTAGAGAGACGCGTCTACTCAGAGCTCCGGTGCAGTTGCTCCGTCACAGTTGATCCTGTGCCCCCACGGGCTACAAAATTTTCCCTGTGGGTGCCCGAGTGCCCCCTGATGCCACTAGATGGGAGGCGTTAAGAAGTCAGCCGAAGCAACGACCAGCAAGCTGGATAAATATGTGCGGCATCCGAACCAAGATGGCGCCCGCTTGTGTAGGGCTGACCCGCCACCTCCACCCCCTCCTGATCCGGCCGGACCTGAGCCTCCTGAGCAACCAGAACCGACACTCCAGGAGGTCCTGCAGGCGATACGGGATACGCGGACAGCAGTGGAGGTAAAGATTGATACTAGGGTGGAGGAGGTGAAGATTGACCTGGCACTGCTCCGCCAAGATCTCCAAAATTTGAGAGAGCGCACAGCGGAGTCGGAGCGCCGGATTTCGGACCTAGAGGACGCTACCAGAGAGGTCCCACGTGCAATCGCAGATCTTCAGAACCAGCTGCGACTTTGTAAGACGCGGGCTGATGACCTCGAGGGGAGGCAGCGACGCAATAATATACGCGTTGTCGGCATACCCGAAAAACAGGAGGGTGCCACTCCTGAACTGTACTTGGAAAACCTCCTCAGGGACCACCTGGGGGCTGCCCAACTATCTCAGATGTTCCTGGTTGAACGGGCCCATCGTATTCCATCGCGGCAACCTCCCCTGGGGGCTCCCCCGCGCACCATGATTGCCAAGATCCTTAATTACAGGGATCGAGACGCCATCTTGAGGCTGATGCGCACTAAAGAAGACCTACACGTCGGAGATGCCAAGATTATGATCTATCCGGATTATACCATGGAAGTCCAGGGACAAAGAGCCAAATATGCAGAGGTCCGGAAGAAGCTCAGAGATAAAGGCATTCTCTACTCTACAATTTTCCCAGCCAAGCTGAGAGTGGTGGACGGCAACAACACCAGATTTTTTGTGACGCCACAGGAGGCCATGGACTGGCTGGAACGGCGATAAGGCCCTCCTGCATCCTGCTCACCCCTTGGGGTGTACCTACCCTTTGGGGTTTCTGTCCACTCTTCAGATGCGGACTTGTGGCCTTGGGTTCGTGAGTATATACCCTCCTTCCATGGTGTACCAAGCTGTGTTCCTATTTACTGACCACCACTCATGTCTTCAATGGACAGTCTCTCATTGTTACCAACTGTTTTTATGTGGGGACACTCACCAAAACCCGGAGGACTGGGGGCCCGTGCTTATGTTGAGTGTTTTGTTTAACTACATAGTGTTTATGCTATAGTCGCCATGTCCCTGGCAATGGCTATTGAGGTTTTGTTAGGGGTCGAGGCCCACCCCAGTTTACAGGGTGGGCAGGGCGGGCTAGGGTGTTGTGGGACTTCCCCAAGTTTTTCCCCCTTTCGCCCCCACTCCCTTATTTACTCGTGCAGCAGCGAGGTTTTGACATACAGTAGCATTTTTCTATTTGATTATGGCTATGGTTACTTTGGTTTCATGGAATATCAGAGGCCTTAATGATAAAATTAAGAGGGCGCTCCTATTCAATGCATTGAAACAATGGTCCCCGGCGATTGTATGCCTCCAGGAAACCCACTTAACAGGCCAAAAAGTCCTAGCGCTGAAAAGGGCGTGGGTCGCTCAGGCGTACCACGCTACCTTTTCCACTCATGCGAGAGGGGTCTCCATTCTAGTCAGGAAGGGCCTTCATTTTTCGCTTCATCACATTCATGTGGACCACTATGGTAGATATCTTATCATGCACTGTACTATTTACTCCTTTGAATTTATATTGGTCAATCTATATGTACCCCCTCCCTTCACAACGGAACTTCTGGATACGGTAATGCGGAAGGTGGCGGCTCTTCCATTGGTCCCCCAGTGCTGGGTGGGTGATTTCAATAGTGGCATGACCCCTGTGTTGGATAGGCTTAATTCAGTTGATACTAAACCAACTAAATTGAAGGCCTGGTCGGACTCAATGGGGCTTCAGGATGTCTGGAGGGCCAGACATCCTGGGACTAAAGTTTTTTCCTGTCATTCCGCCTCACACCAAACTCTTTCGAGAATAGATATGGCCCTGATGTCCACCGAGATGGCTAACAAAATTGGGCACATTCAGTATGGTGCTAGGTCCATTTCCGACCATTCTCCCTTGAGTGTCACTATACAACCCTATGCAGGGTCCGGGGATAGAAGGTGGAGGCTCAGCCCTTTGTGGCTAACACAAAAAGAGGTGGCAGATAAAGTTTGCGAGACGGCAGAAACATATTGGGATGAAAACCAGGGCTCAGCCTCCCCTTCTATGCTATGGGATGCGTTTAAGGCGGTCTCGAGAGGTACCCTGATTCAATCCATAAGTAGAGTGAGGACTGAGGCCAAACGGGAGGTTCAGCAGGCATCTTGGGAGTTGGAGACGGCGGAATTAGCGTATATTGAGGCCCCCTCCCCTGACCTACATAACGGCTTGATACAGGCCCACACTAAACTGCAATGTAAAATGACAGCTATTACCCAGAAAAAGCTACTATATGCCTCCCAGAGGGGGTTTGAGCAAGGTGACAAGTCAGGCAAACTGTTAGCCTATCTATCCAGAGTTACTAATCCACAAACAATCATTCATAGGGTAATATTTGCTACCGGGCATCCGATTACGGATCCGCGTGAAGTAGCAGACGTATTTGCTGAGTACTTTACCAATCTATATTGTTCCGAGGTGTCTTACACTGAGGCCCAGCTAACAGAATTTTTATTGGATATTCCCCTGCCTACATTACACCCTTCACATGTAGCTTTACTTGACAGTCCCATTACACCAGGTGAAATCCGTGAAGCTATAGCCTCTATGACTCCAGCCAAGGCCCCGGGTCCAGATGGGCTACCCCTGGAGTGGTACCGTACCTTGGGGGAGAAAACACCGGCCACACTCTGTGAAATTCTGAATCAGGCCAACCAAGCCGGTAAACTCCCGCCCTCCTTTGCTAATGCGCTCATTGTTTTGATCCATAAGGATGGGAAAGATCCAGAGCAATGCGGTTCATACCGTCCCATCTCCTTAATAAATGTAGACGCCAAAATCCTGGCAAAGGTGCTGGCGGTCAGATTGCAACAGGTTATTACTCAGTTGATTGAACCTGACCAGACCGGTTTTATGCCCAAGAGGTCCACAGATGTTAATTTAAGACGGCTTTATTATAATATGCAGGTCCCTCATGACAACCTGGGATCCAGGGTGGTAGTTTTCTTGGATTCCGAAAAGGCGTTTGATTCTATTGAATGGCCATACTTGTGGGCAGTGTTGGAGTCCTTTGGTTTTGGTAAACAATTTATTAAGTGGATCAAGTTGCTATACCGTCATCCCACAGCTCAGGTCTTAGTGAATGGCTTTATCACTCCGTCCTTTCCTCTGGGCAGGGGGACGCGCCAGGGCTGCCCCCTGTCGCCCCTCCTATTTGCTTTGGCGATAGAGCCACTGGCCACTCAATTTCGTATTTCCACTAATCTCACTGGTCTTAAGTATGGCCGAATAGAGGAAAGGATCTCACTATATGCGGACGATGTATTAATTTATTTGGCGGACCCTGGTCCCTCTCTAACGGAAGTGTTAAACATCTTTGCCCGATTTACAATATATGCTGGCCTCCGCATCAATTGGACTAAGTCTGTGATCTTTCCACTGGACCCGGATTTAGACCCCCAGCTAGCGGCTGACTCCCGCCTTAAGTGGGTTGATTCCTTTAAATATTTGGGGATCACCATCCATCTGGATCCAAAACAATTTGTGCCCTTGAACATTTCTCCCATTAATCATCAACTGGCCACGGTATTACAGGCTTGGGGCAATCTCCCTTTAACACTCTGGGGCAGGATCAATATTGTGAAGATGGTCTATCTACCCAAGTACTTATATCTATTTCATAACTCCCCAACGGTTATACCCAAACAAACCTGTAAGGCCATACAGGCTCTGATTACCCCTTTTCTTTGGTGTAACAAAGCCCCTAGAATCTCGTCACTCAAGCTGATGGCCACGTCTATGAATGGAGGATTGAATCTCCCTAGTTTTCACGACTACTATATAGCTAGCCAACTTAGTTATATTAACTGGTGGTTAACGCAAGATTTGAGTAATCCTAATGTACCTCTACAAGCCCGTCTAGTGGGATCCCTAGAAGCCCTTCGTAATTATATCTTCAGGAAGCCGAGGGACTCGCCTACACTACCCCCTTGCATGGTAGCCCCTCATGCGGCTTGGTTAGTTGCTCTGAGAACGTTCAAAATGCTATCCTGTCCCCACGGCTGCCTCTCTGGAGGAATTCACACCTCCAGCACTTCCTTCCATCAGAGGCCATGTGGTTCTGGGCCCAGCACAATGTCAAATACCTGGGGGACATTGTGAGTGATGGGAGGTTCATGGATATGGTTCCGTTGAGAGATCAGATGGGCGTTCCAGACCTTCCTATGTACCGTTATTTGCAGCTAAGACATATGTTTAGGGCACAATTCGGGTCTGGGGAGTTGGTATTGGGGGATCCTCCCCTTCTGGTCCAACTGAGGAAGGAGGACCCAGTTAAAATGGTTTCCCGGCTCTATGCCTGTCTGCAATCCTCCAAATCCCCCCCGTTCCGCTCCCTTTTCAGTCAGTGGCAGGCTGATATCCCCAGTTTGACTGAAGAGCACTGGGAGGAAGTAACGGATAGGCTTTACCAATTCCTAATAAGCACCAGGGACAGACTTATTCAGTACAAATTCTTAATGAGGATTTACTTGACCCCTAATAGACTTCATCAAATGGGGAAAATAGCCCTTCCATTGTGTAAAAGGTGTGGAGGTAATGATGGCTCTCTCTGGCATATGATCTGGACGTGCACTATAATAGCTAGATACTGGGCTAAGGTGGTAGGCTATATTGTTGATACGCTGCAGTTACCCCCTCTAAAGAAACCAGAAATTTGCCTCCTGGGTCTGTTAGATGATATGATACCAGCCAATAATACCAGGGTTCTGGTGCGGACATTGCTATTTTATGCTAAAAAGGTAATTGTACTGCATTGGATGGCCCCTGCTCCTCCCAAGAAAGCGATCTGGTTTGCTCATGTTAATAAGATGCTGCCTCTAATAAAGTTGACCTACGAGGCTAGAGGGCAACCCGACAAATTTGATAGGATATGGGGTGTCTGGATGGAGACACATATGTTAACTTTGCCATAACTGTGTGATACATATATTGCTGTGCTTTGACTGTGTTCAGATTGTGAAGTTACGACTGCTGCTGTATTATTATTTTATTTTCTTGCTTTATTTTATCTGTTCCCCCTTCCCTTCCTTTCTGTATCCCCCCCCCTTTTTTGAAAATTTCAATAAAAAGAACACCTGTTAAAAAAAAAATCGTCCGAATATATTACCATTCGATAATCGAAGTACTGTCTCTTTAAAAAAAAACTTCGACCCCCTACTTCGCCACCTAAAACCTACCGAGGTGCAATGTTAAGGTGCAATGGAAGGTCACCATGGGCTTTCTAATGTTTTTTTGGTCGAAGAAAAATCGTTCGATCGATGGATTAAAATCCATCGATCTAACTATTTGCGGTAAATACTTCGACTTCGATATTCGAAGTCGAAGGATTTACATTCGGCAGTTAATTAACCCTCGATATTCGACCCTATGTAAATCTGCCCCATATTGATCAGTAAAGCAATTTATAATTAGGCCAATTTTTTTTTAAGTATATTATGATACAATTTTAATGATATTATTTGTTAGAAGCCTTGAAAAACAATAGAGAGTTTGCCAACATTGGAGGGTTTCATTGTTAAAGGGCTTCTGTCATGATTTTTATGATGTTTTTATTTCTAAATTACACTGCAAATATTTCATTCCTAGCCCAAAAAGTGTTGAGGTGAATTTTTGTTAGTTGTAATATTGGTGTGTAGGCAGTCATCTCAGGCCATTTGTTTGCTTTCAGAAAGAGCCAGTGCTGCACTTTGGAACTGCTTTCCGACAGGCTGTTGTTTCGACCATTCAATGTAACTGAGGGAGTCGCAGTGGGTCATGGATTTTTACTATTGCATGCTGTTCTTATATCTACCAGGGAGCTATTTGCTTGTTTTGTTGATGGGCTGATAAGTTGGTCCCTTCACTCCAAACCGCAGTGCAGCTGTAAAGAGTGACTGAAGTTTATCATAACATAAGTCACATGACAGGGGCACCTGGGAAACTCACAATATGTCTAGCCATGTCAGATTTCAAATTAAATATTAAATTAAATTTAATATTAGAAAAATCAGTTTTCTGTTTTAAAAAAACGTATTTCAGTGCCGAAGTCTGCCGGAGCAGCACAATTAACGGATGCATTTTGAAAAAAACATGGTTTTCCATGACAGTATCCCTTTAAGAAGACCTTATATTTTTATTACTGCATACACAGTCATATTCATTCTTGCAGCTACTGTAAGTTACATACATACATACATACAATTACTGCTGTAGATTTTGCTAGATGTCATGTTAAAAATAAGATCATATTAATATTTGTAGAGATTGGGCTTCCATTTATTTGCCCACTACACTGAACAAGCCAATTCACTTAGTTAGTGGAAGGGTCAATGAAAACCAGTCAGGGCAACTTATAATGGTGGCCCAATGAGTCTTAGTGATTGTGTTGACAATACATTTTCACTTTGGAAGCAGAACAAAGTCATTAAAAAATGTTTACTAAGAAACACATATAACCATTTCCGTGTTTGGCTACGCATTTAATCCCCGCTGTACTATATTACTTTTAATGCTAAAAACAGAAATGAAACAGTGTAAAGTGATTCATGTAATTGGTACTTGATGCTTCCTCTCCATCGGCAGCTGCCAAAATCCACATATTCTACCTGTATTTCCAGCTCAGAGAGCAATACAACACTCTGGTAGTTTCCCATTACAGTGCTTGCTCTATGGTACATCTAACATTGTTTTACATTTGGTGATTAGTGCACTTGGGGTGCTCTGTGCATTGCTGGAGAATGCAAGCTGTGCCTCCTGCCGCCCTCTACCTTGCGCACAAGGTAAGGGGCAGAGGGAGCCTACATGCCTCCCTAACCTGCTCCTCATCAACATACTAAATAACCCAATTAGCACTGTAGTAGTGAGGGAGCCACATGTCTCTGTGTCCAAAGACCTGCGGAGTGCAAGGTGAACTCTTTGTTTGACTTTGCAAAAGACATTTTGCATGTTTTTTTTTACATTGGAATTATGCATACTTTTATTTTCTCTTTAAAGGGGTGGTTAATCTTCAAGTAAACGTTTAGTATGTTATGGAATGGCCAATTCTAAGCAACTTTTCAATAGGTCTTTATTATTATTTTTTTTTTAGTAGTTTTTTTAATTATTTGCCTTCCTCTGCTTTCAAATGGGGGTCACTGACACCATCTAAAAACAAATGATCTGTAAGGCTACTGCTACTGTTTTTTTCTATTCAGTCCATCTTGTATTTATATTCCAGTCTCTTTTTAAAATCATTGCATGGTTGCTAGGATAATTTAGACCCTAGCAACCAGATGGCCAACATTGCAAACTGCAGAGCTGCTGAATGAAAAGATGAATAACACAAAACCCCCAAATAATAAAAAATGAAAACCAATTGCAAATTGTCTCAGAACATCCCTGATGACTCATCCGTCAACAACCCCTTTAATTTTTTTCTGTGGGTCTTTTAATTTTCAGGGTTTTGTGTTGTTTAAAGCTTTCCAGTTTGGGATTTTAACAGCCAGCTGGTTGCTGCGATCCAGTTTACCCTAAAAACCAGCAAAGTGGTTTGAATAAGACAAAGAAAACATTAATACAAGAGGACCCGAATAGAAAGAGAAATAAAAGTATCAAGAATAACACTGAAGCCTCACAGAGTACAATAATTTTACTGCGTCAGTGACCCTTCTAAATGCGGAAAAAGGGCTACAGTGGAGTCATATAAAAACGGACAACTAATTGAAAAGTTGCTAGAGATAGGACGTTATACTACAAGTTACCATAAAGGTGAACTACTCTTGATTTTCTGTTTCTTTGCGAGAAGAATGGAACCATTGTTTGCTTTTTCCTTATATTTGCTGAACTTCGAATAGATTTGTCAGTTGCCTTCCCATCCCTGCTTTCTCGCTCTATAACCACCATGCAAATAAAACAGGGAAGTCTGACATGCTGCCATCATTAGACAAGGTCTATATGAAAGCAGATTAAGGAAAGAAGCCACAGGAAACAAACTCCTTTGATGTGAAACGTTTCAATTCCTTTAACAAGTTTCAGACTGAGGATAAAAAAACATATCGACTTCATTTATTTGGCAAGCACTCAGTGTCAGCGTGATTAAGCTTCTTTAACCCTGAAAAGGATTTGCCTATAAATGTAAATGTAAGTTATTGCTAAGTTAGTACCAAGAATGTTTTGGTCTTTTCCAGTAAAACACTAGAGTTACATTAACAATAAATATATAAACTTCACGTGCAATATAGAACCTGTGCAATATAGACCTGCCTTTCAAATATCCATAAATTGTGTTAAAAGCCCATCTAGATATTCTTCTGCCAAAACCACTAACAGATGTACTGGAATTTCAGCAAAACCTCAAAACAAATCCGAGTCAAAGTGTCAGCGGGAAAAGAACAACTGAATGTCTACCTGAGAGAAAAGCCAATTTCTTCTTCAAGATCGGTAAAATCGTGGTCGTATCCATTTTCCCTTTATGAACTAATCTGGAAAACAAATTGAAAGACATTATTAAATGAAGAATCCAGATGCAAAATACATACACATATGCATTACATACAAGGGGGGAAATTTAAAAAAAAAAAAAGGAGGTATTGTATAGGGACTCATAGCTTGCATTAACATTCCAGGTTACTGTTCCAGAGTTAACTTACTCCAGCTTTGTAGATTCCTGTGTTTTCCTGCCATATTACACAGTGGAGCATTTAAAATACATGCTATAAGCATTTTACTAGAGGTATATAAAATCTTGCTCTTCAGCTTTCACTCACAGCCCAGCAGTTCCCACATTGCATTTCGATAATAAGCAGTAGTCAGCTCTTAAAGGAAAACTATACCCCCAAAATGAATACTTAAGCAACAGATAGTTTATATCAAATTGAATGACATATTAAAGAATCTTACCAAACTGGAATATATATTTACATAAATATTGCCCTTTTACATCTCTTGCCTTGAACCACCATTTCGTGACTCTATCTGTGCTGCCTCAGAGATCACCTGACCAGAAATACTACAACACTAACTGTAACAGGAAGAAGTGAGGAAGCAAAAGGCAGAACTCTGTCTGTTAATTGGCTCATGTGACCTTACATGTGGTTTGTATGTGTGCACAGTGAATCTTACGATCTCAGGGGGCGGCCCTTATTTTTTAAAATGGCAATTTTCTATTTATGATTACCCAATGGCACATACTACTAAAAAAAAGTATATTATTATGATAATGGTTCATTTACATGAAGCAGGGTTTTACACATGAGCTGTTTTACTCAGTATCTTTTAATAGAGACCTACATTGTTTGGGGGGTATAGTTTTCCTTTAAGAAAATTTAAAGTGATCTTAATTCCAATCATCATGTAACAAGCTGTAAAAAAAAAATCTCTAGATTTTTAAAGATTAATTGACAAGAGAGGACAAAAATAGTATAAGAAACCGTTTGAAGCATGCCTTATTTCTTATTTTATTTCTAATGGAACTGAGTGATAATGGGTGCCTAGTGTATGATGTGTAACCATTATCCAATGACTTAAAAAGAAGATGGTGGCACATCATCTTGCACATCATGGTCTCCTGATCATGCAGAATAGCTGCCCCACAGGTTCAGGGGCTAAAACTTGTCAATATGACAGCTTGAGAAGGTGTAATAAAAATCACATTGCAGGGCTTCCAGTTGCTTTTCTAAAAGTGTTTTTAATTCCTTATAGTATATTGCTCTATGACTCAAAAGAGGACAGGTTGGGAATGAACCTGAAGTTCCAAGCAACACAGATTAAGTCAGCTAAACCAAGAATTGATTTAAAATTAAATATGCACCTTATCTTAATTACCAAGTACTGTAAAAATGAATTCCAATGTATTAAAGGAAATATTTCAGTTCCAAGTTGTGGCTTAACGATCAGTTTTCTAACAAATAGGAGCATGGTGGGTATGACCAGAATTAAATTAACATAAAATGCTTTAAAATTAAAAGCAAAGATGGTATGATAAGGCAAAATTCCTATTGTTACAGCTGATACATACACCAAAAAAATAATTAATTTGCAGTATGACAGAGCTTATAAGATGCTGCTTTAAAAACCAGGAATGTGTCGGTATAACAGTATAACCCTAATTTAGTCTCTACTACCCCTCAATCTTATCATCCTACTATGTCATTTCATTTCTCCAAAGAACAGTTATTTCCTCTATAACTTTTCCCTTTCCCCCAATAACCCATTGGAGTGAATTCACAAAAGTGGTGATACAGAGACAAAATAAAAGTGGAGCTAAAAATGTTGGATTTCTCACTAAATTCACAAACCTCTACCTCCACTTTTGTGAATTTGTTTTTTTAACAGACAGTTTTCAGATTTGGTCTTTCACACAACATTTTTTCTGAATTTCTCTTTTGCTCTTACTGAACCTGTCAGTCAGCCATCAAATTGGAAATTCTGGGGGAGGGAGTTTATTTTAACTAGGAAAATTATACATAATTTTTTTCAGGATAACCTTGGCTTTCTAAATCTGCCTACATGTTTTTGTAATTCCACTTCTGTAACAAGATACAAGGGTCTAAATACAAGAAATGCCATTTTGCATAATATAGGAATTTGTATTTTATAAGGTTAGGTCAAGTGTGTAAGTGTGCTAAAACTAAAAAAAAATGGCTGGGAGGCTTTACTTTTCTTTTAGTTTAAATATTTACTCAAATTGCTAATATTGCCTTATTCATTAGGCTAAAACAAGTAAAATAATGCAAGTGTGAGTTAAAAACTTTTTACATATAAAATTGTATAAAATACACTTTTTTGTTTTGTTAACGAGGCTTTTACACGTATAGAGTTACACAGAAACTTGTGCCCTGGCTATGACATGCTAATGCCTATTAATATGACAATAATTCCCAAATGGGGCAGCTACAGGAGGTATGAAATGAAAATTGGTGAGCCAAAGTAGAGCAGATAAGTTTAGAACTGATCCGACAGAAGAGTTTTACTGAGCTTTACTCCATTTTTAAAATGTCAGGAGAAAATGTTGTTTAAAATGTCGTTTGAAAGACAAATTCATTAAAGTGTCTGTAAACTATCTTTCTTTCACTAAGAAATGAAAAGTGGCGGTTGAGTTGGAATTTAGGCGGATTTCTGTTTGTGAATATGGAGAAAGTATTTTACTCCAGTTTACCACCACTTTTACTCCAAAAATGAGCTCTCTCAACTTTTGTGAATTACCCCCCCCCCCCGTTGTCTTTTTCTGTCTCTTCTTGTGACTCTCATTGACTTTTTCTACTTTTTATCCTTAACATTCTAGTAAGCTTTTGCATTCTTCCCCCCCCCAATCAATTGAGGCACCTTATGGCTGACCACATTTCTTTGCAGATGGCCTAATGATGCATAGCATTCACATCTCCTGGAGGAGCACAATATAGTATGCCAATTAAGAAAATGCAACATGCTTGTTTCTTCAGGTGCTCTTTATGGCACTTCTACAGGAACTGTCTCTACCAAGTTTTCTCAATGTGCGGCCATCACCGTGAGTGTGAAAGTGTGCATGATGACACTTGTCAGCTGCATCCATAGTGAAGAGTTTTAACTCATAAAATATTAACACCAACTTCTGACATAAGAATGCACCATTTACAAGAATATAATTTACAGTTTGGCCGATAGAAAAATGTAGATTACATATTATATGTTGCAAGCAGTCCCTGGGCTTATGCGATGACACATAATGTAACAGCCGCCCCAAGCAAGTTCTGTGAATAGGCAAAAAAAAAATCAAGAGCAACTGGGGCATGTTTGAGCACCCAGACACAAAAAATCTGTATAATAAAAGTCCTTTATAAATTAAACATGAAATTCAATTTCTATTTTTTATTAAAGCATTCATAGCTGTTATAAGCTCCTCTAAAAATCTTAGCTGTCAATCAAATATTGTCTGCCACTCCTCTATGCCTTAGGCATAAAGGCGGAGCAGAAAATTACTTTCACTTTCCATTCAGCACTTCCTGCTCTCCACACATCCCCCCCATTCGCTTTACCATTTAATTGTGTAGCCAGGACATGGGGATGGACATCAGGTCCCCCATTCTGGTGCAGAAACAAGATTCTGAGATGATGCAAGGCTTGCCTTAATAACCGTGTCCAAAAAATTTAAATAATTTATACTGTGTAATTAAAGTTAATTTTGCTTGACTAATGTGAAAAATAGGATTTTAAATATTTTTTGGGGGGACGGGTCCCCTTTAAGCTCAAGTTCTCTTTTCAGCCAATGTGTGATATGATTCCCACGACAGAGTTGGAGGGTTACAAATTAAACAAGGTTTTTGTAGACCTGATATCTCCCACAGATTTTTTCTGTGGGAGATACAAATGACAGTATCTGTGTTTGATTAGAATGTGAATATTGTCCCATGAGATAAGGCTCTGAAACATTAGGAGGATCTGAGATAGTAGACCATTAAAAGAAAACTGTATGGTCTGTTACTTACTCCATGCAAAAAAATAACATTTTAGTTTGCTTTATTATCAATGTCAGAATTGAGGATATATTGTAGCTCTTAGGAATGACTAATGCTGATCCTAAGATAGCAATCCTTCCAAAACAAATAGTTACAAAGTACACAAATAAAACAGAGTTGGCAAAATATAAAAGATCAGGTCTGGTTATTTCTGGGTAAATCCTAACACTAACATTTTCATGATTTATCCAGCATCTCAGCGAGAAAAATAATGTAATACGATGGTATTTTTGCCATTGGCGACTGTTTGATACATCTGGCTAGTGAAAGGCCTGTGAGTGATTATAAACAATGCACCACTACGTGGATAGTACTACATTTAATCATCCTGGTGAGAGCAGCACAAGGCACCAGCAAAAGCTTTCAGCTCTTCTTTAGCAAAGTTCACGATGAAGTGATATTTTATTGAAAGAAGTGTGCTACAGAAAGCAGGACATAATATATACATTCTGAAAGCACCCCACCTCGTAACACACATGAACTCACACCAACACTAATAGTGGCTACTATTGCAGTGCTGAATTAATACTGCGCATAGCAGCAAATATATTTACTTAAAGAGGAAGGATATTTAGAAAGTAAAGTATTTTAAGACTGGGAGGTCAGAAAAAAGACTAGCCTTTCTTGCATTAGACATTCCTCAAAGGAACAGTTCAGTGTAAAAATAAAAATTGGATAAATATATAGGCTGTGCAAAATAAAAAATGTTTCTAATATAGTTAGTTAGGCAAAAATTTAATCTATAAAGGCTGGAGTGACTGGATGTCTAATAAAATAGCCAGAATGCAACTTCCTGCTTTTCAGCTCTCTAAGGGTAAGGCCACACTAAGCGATAGCGCGGCGATTTGACTCGCCGCGACTATTCGCCGCGACTTTTAATCCTCAATCCTTAATCCTCAATCGCTGCGTAAAAACACACGCGGCGATCTTTTTTCTATTGTCGCTCGAAATCGCCTAGCGAGGCGATTTCGAGCGACAATAGAAAAAAGATCGCCGCGTGTGTTTTTACGCAGCGATTCCCCATAGACGCCAGCGCCAAAGTTTCGCCAGCGACTGAGGATTAAAAGTCGCGGCGAATAGTCGCGGCGAGTCAAATCGCCGCGCTATCGCTTAGTGTGGCCTTACCCTAACTCTGAGTTAGTCAGCGACTTGAAGGGGGCCACGTGGGACACAACTGTTCAGTGAGTTTGCAATTGATCCTCAGCATTCATCTGAGATTCAAAAGCAAACAGTTGTGGCCCATATGGCCCCCTTCAAGTCACTGATTGGTTACTGCTTGGTCACCAGGGTAACGAGTCAGTGGAAACCAAGAGAGCTGAAAAGCAGGAAGTAGTGTTATGTTCTGTTATGTTACACATCCAGTCACTCCAGTCTTTATACATTAAATTTTTGCCTAACTATATTCACCTCCTCCCTTTCCTCCCCAGCAGCCTAACAACAGAACAATGGGAAGGTAACCAGATAGCAGCTTCCTAACACCACTCCACAAATATGGAGGTACATTTACTCATAAACACCATTGGTAACCACTGCAGCAACTTAAAAATATCACGGTAATCGAATTTGTCTATTTTTTCCGTTTAGAGATGTACATGAAGCACAGAGGCTCCATGTCACCTCAAGCTGGACAGGAATGGGTACTCAAGTTTCCCTCTACATGCCTATACCCTACTTTATTTCCATTCTGCTCTGAGCAGTTTGCTGTTCACTTTTATGTAGGGAATATCTCTGATACCAGATGGTCAGCCTAAGGACTGACAAACTGTATTATTCAATAGTCAGCTCATGTGGCCTACTATGCATTCTTAGTTACAGTAAAAAAATAAACGTAGGTCAAATACCTAGAGTATGTCAGTATCCCAGAGCTGGTTTCCAAAAGAGTCCACCAAGTTAGGCACCAACCTGTTCAAAGCCACAAAGTACATTGTGCAAATTACAGGAGTTTTCAGCATTATCAATGTAAGGTAAACATTTTATTTCATTTCATTAAGAAAAGTGGGAGACTTGCCACCTACTATGGTTACTAGGAAGTCAGCTGGGGGGGTGGGGGTAAAACCGGCAGACTACAAAATATTCCTGTATAGTTGGCATGTCTGTATGTGGATGATTAATGAGATTTTCTATTGCTACGCACCAGTAAACAATGAGGACTATTAGGTGAAGTAGGGTGACTTAAAATGACAATTTCTGATACAGTTGTAGTTACTTCTTGTGCTTCAATAGGAAATACTTTCTGGTATTTACAAGACTATGCTTATTTTGTTTATGGCAAAAAAAATCAGGCCACTTAACCCAATGCAAGGCCTCATATCAATGGTCATTCCGAAAACAACCAGGGTGTAACATTTAACCCTCATGGTTTTAAGAAATTTAATGTATAGATCCAAAAACACCTCGCTGGAGTAAAAGCTTTTACCTGATCGCTGGCTCTTTTTAGCCTTGGTATGTTATCAATCACTATGGTTCGCATGACAGATGAATGATAAAAAGTGGTAACTGTGTGAGAAATATATTCCTTTAAAACAGCAGTTATGCAAAACAATACTTGATACTTTTTCCATAGCGAAAAAGGAAAAAGTTAAAGAGGTTTGCATCCGATAACATGTGCAGTCCTGAAAAAGATGCCTGCCAAAATACAGATGCCTGCAGTGAATCAGCAGAGTAAAGTAGGCAAGTCCAAAGTGCCAATTGTGGCCCGTTTTCAAATTTACACCGGCCCTCAACCTCCGTCATGAAATTAATAATAATGAGGCCCCCCAGCACAGTGCAATCAGGAATCCCATAGCAGTAACATTTGGGCACATTAGTGAAATAATCTGCTACTTAGCAATAGACAGTACTGGCACGTAGAGACACGCTGTTTTCGCATACTTCTTTAGGGCTGAAGGTGTCAATAGACATACCGATGTGCCAGTACAGTAAACTAAAGAAGTACGGCATCACTACGTTCCAGTACGTGTCTATTGCTAACACCTTCAGCACAAAGGCAGCAGTATAGACCAAGTGGCAGATCATTTCACTAATGTGCCCAAATATTACTTTCTTATCACGCCTACTTCAGATGATGTCACATCCGGTTTACAATGACAGCACTTCCTGATTCATGATGGTCAGCGGGTCGCGGATAAGTTACTTGCGGGTCGGGTAGTGGGTCCAAGCGGGTAAGAATGCGGGTCCGGGTTGCAGGTCAAGCACGGGTTCCAAAAAAATGGACCCACGCAGAACTCTATCCTGTGGGCTACCAGTCCTCATAGGGGATACCGAATCAGAGCTCATAAGTTTTGCATGCTTGTGTTAACCGGTTTTCACTGGTAAAAAAGGTTTGGGATCCCTGGACTAGGTGCAACTTGAGTAGGTCTTTATAATTCTGCAAAAAACTGGAGCAAGCTACATCAATAAAGCTAGAAATTTTGAATGATTTGCACTTCATTGCCTCCTCCAAATCCTACAAGTGAAGGTTTGTTTCAAAAACAGCTATAAATGAACCTGAATGGAGTTTTCTATTCAAATGAATGGTCATTTTGGCCAATAGGTGCAAGTTGAGGAACTATGAGTTTCTTATACAAATGAATGAAAATCGGCCATCTTACATCAGCAAATTAAATTTTGAAACTGCTGCTCCTCTTCACTTCTTGCCTGGCCAAATGATCAAAACAATGCAAAGGTGGCCATCCCATATTTAGGACCTCATATACAGTAGTATCCACAGGCCTATAACTCAAACATGATATAGGATCGGCCTGTGTATGCCTACCATGCAAATTTTTTTATTACCAAATAAAATTTTTGCCTCATCAGTCCAAAGCACTTTGTTCCAAAATGACTGTGGCTTGTCTAAATGAGCTTTTGCATAGAACAAGCGACTCTGTTTGTGGCATGAGTGCAGAAAGGGCTTCTTTCTCATCACCCTGCCATACAGATGTTCTTTGTGCAAATTGTGCTGAATTGTAGAACAATGTACAGATACACCATCTGTTCCAAGATGTTCTTGCAGGTCTTTGGAGATGATCTTTGGGTTGTCTGTAATCATTCATACAATCCTCCGCATATGCTGCTCCTGTATTTTTCTTGGCCAACCAGACTTGGGTTTTACAGCAACTGTGTCTGTGGCCTTCCATTTCTTGATTCCATTCCTTACAGTTGAAACAGACAGTTTAAACCGCTCACATTTTTTGTAGCATTTCCCTAATACTGAACAATCTTTGTTTTCAGATCTTTTGAGAAGTGCTTTGAGGATCCCATGCTGTCACTCTTCAAAATTTTTGTACAGCCAGTTTTCCCATTTGATTTAATTTCATACAACTGAATACTGCTTCACTAAAAATGAAGCCCGTAATCAAAACCACAAGCCGTGTCCTTGCGCAGTCCTGCCTACATAGGTCCTTTTGTTCAGCATTGTGTTTCAACCTTACGGTAGAGATCCAAAGACAATGAACAGATCAGTTACTACATAGTGCTGTGTGGTAGAAATGCATAGAAAGCATAGACTTGGAAGGCCCTTATAACCTGAATAAATCACAAACATTACCTATATGTTTACGAATACGAGAGCATTTTAACATTCATTTTCCTTCAAAGGAACCCGATTACACATATTTATTCAAAACACCATGTTCAATCTTTTCCGTAATCTGGCTGAAATAATTGGAGTTCCAAGATTCTGCATAAAAAGATATGCATGCTGAACAAGACTAGGCACCCAGCAGCATAATTAGCTGTCATGACTAACTATAGAGAATTTCTGATGGAAACGGATGTATTATTTGCATCATCATCAACCAGAAGTGGCATAAACTGCACAGATTGCACAGGCTAGAATTATTTTTAGGAACAGCCTCCTATTAAAGAAAAAAACAAGTTCTAAAGGCAAGATCCATAGCAAAATATCTAAAAGGGAAGCATATGAGTAAAAGCTTATCATAGACTTGCACACATTATTTTCCCTATTGCAATGCCAATATCCTTTCTATCCACACAAGAGAATCCATGCCACAGGCAGTAATGGACAAATCAGAGGGTTGAATTCAGTATAATTACAGAGAAAATACCATTTTCTCCCAAAACAGCATATTTTGCCCATATCACTTAGTTTTCAGCGACAGAGTAATGTTTCATGGACACTGGACATTAAAGACGTTTAATGCAGAAGGACTCTAATATGCTTTACTTGAGATTAAAGTAGACATATGTAGAAAAACAGGAATGCAACAGTGCATTTTACACTATTAAATATAGAAGGAATTTGCTTTAAAAAGTTTCCTCGTGAGGCAATTACATCATAAAAATCATGACAGAATAACTTTGTCTACTGCCACACAGGGAGGCTTCTGAGCATATAAGAGCAGGCTGAGGAACAGCGCCTCGGTTACCATTCACTCTCTGGTGTGTCTGCACCCAGAGACACTGTGTCTACATTGCCGGTATACTACATAGAGACTACATTGCCAGTAAATTTGTAATACCAGCCCTGGCCTTGGCAGGTGTTTTACCTGCCTGGTGGAAACCCTATCTACAGCCCAAATGACCAGGACAAAAGCGGAGGTTCCGCTTCCTCAACTACGGATTAGTGATGTGAGAAAATTTTTCACCAAGTTGCGCAGCAAAAATGACGCCCATAGACTGAGAGAAAAAAATCTGTCGCACATAAAAAATCATTTTGACGCCCATAGACTTCAATGCATTTTGGTGAATTTTCGCCATTTCATGAATTTTTGGCAAAGCAAAACAAGTCAGTTTCGCCCATTACTACTACCACCGATGAATCATTGACTGGCACATATGGTTACATTTTCAAAACTGTGTGATTGATTCGGGATTGTCAGGCCCCATGCATACCCTGAAAATTGTCAAAAATAAACACATGTATGGAAAGCTTATGGAAAGTGTGCGTGGCCCTATCAAATTCCCTCTTGGGTGATGGTCTCAGTCCATACATATACCAATGGATAGCTATGTTTGACATTTTGCACTAACATGGGTAAGTCCAAAAGGATGTGAGGATCTCCAAAAATAAAGAGACAAATATAAACCTTATGTCCTAATAAATTTTTCTACTTTTTATATTTGTCTCTTTATTTTTGGAGATCCTCACATCCTTTTGGACATAGTGTTTTTGGTTTTTGCACCTTGGGACGGAGGTGAACTGTGTTTTCTCCCTTATTATTTTTCCTATTATATTTTTGTATCTGTATTCATTTAATACGTATTTGTTGAGCGGTACCATAGACATTTTTTGTTATGTGGCAGTAGCACAAACCAAAGTATTTTCATTTCTTACATGGGTATGGTCACACATGGAACAATGAATGCGCAAGTCTCAAATTATTCAGGGATAACCCAGCTAATTGCATGGGGCCAATGAAAGAGCTGCTGCATTCAAAAGCAATCGCCTTGAAAGCTAAAAATGCACTGTATTGCAGGGCCCACTATTTTAATGAAGCCCATTGATGACATAACTTTCTGGTGTGAGAAAGCAAGTCCCTCTCTCACAGATAAGAAGAAATATGCACATAATTAGGGTTAAACTAATAATTAACTTTATATAAAGAATAGCGGTTAATGTATATAATAACATGTATTTCTAATGCAGAATGTTACAGTCTGTTGTATATGAGCGGTCTTCATTGGCATTCCACTTTGTAGAGAAGAGACTTGGCTGTTCACTTACTGGTTTGTTTTTTGTGCTTATAATTGTATTAGCCCATCTACCCTATTCAAGATATTAGCAAAATAACAAACACTATGGGTTACAAGAAGTGTGAATTACAGTAGAAGAAAGATACTCAATGATGGATTTTGATTTTTAAACTTTTGAAAAAAAAGTTTTATTTTCAAAGAAGAGATAATTGAAGCAGTGAAATGCAATAAATTACCTTAAAAGTGTTTGAAAAGGAGTGGCCTTTCTGGCTGACCTCTGAGCAAATTCCCAGAGACTAATAACAAAGAAACAGCTGGGTAAGAAGAAAAGAAAATATTACCTGGGGGAGAAATAGGTTTTCCATGAACCAGCTCTGTATGTACTTTAAGCTGGCTATAGACGCAAAGATCCAATCATACGAATCCTCGATTGTACGATTTTCGGACCGTGTGTGGAGAGTCCCGACATTTTTCGTCCCATGGAGATCGCTCGTTTGGTCAATTGGCCAAGTTAAAAGATTTGTCGGCTGCCGATAATATCTCTGCATGTATTGATAATCGTATAATTTTCAGTGGGAGACTGTCACTAGCTTTTGTCGGACATAACTTTCGTACGATTGCTGTAGGGGCAGAACATCACTGATCTGTTCTTTTACTACTTTATTTGATCTGAAAGGTTAGTGGCAGGTCTGGAGATGGGGAAGTCCAATCGTTCGAGGATTCGAACAATCAGATCCTTGCATCTATGGCCAGCTTTACTGTGGAATGTCATAGAACAGTCCAAACTGTACTAGAAGGCACTACAGAACTTACTAAAAAAGTAGAAAAAAAAAGAAGAAAAAAAGTAATCTAGTATACCAAAATACTTAAAATCACCCTCCCTCCAATTTTCCCTGTCTCTCAAGCAACATAAATACACAGCAGCCCAAAAGCCAAAGGTCACCCATGTGCCAATGCCCTTAGGATGCTTGCTGAAGTCTCGAGTGGACCAGCAACCAGTTTCATTATTAAACTGGATTTTTATAATGGTTTACCCTCTCCTATTCATCTTTCAGACGGTTATTTAAACAGTTGCCCATTTCCAACAGGTAGTGGTACCCTAGCAAACCAAACCATATTACAGCTAAAATACCTTGAAACATAAAAGAAAATTAAAAAGCTCAAAGAGTCACATAGAAGAAAAAATAGACAAATAGTCAAAGAATGTTATTTGCTCCATCATGCCTATTTCAGTCCACTGGTTGAGGACACACAAACAGATCAATTCTATAATAGATCTGAATGAGAAATTTTAAAATGTCTAATTAATTCAATCAAAGGCTAGTCAGTGCATGTATGCCCATGTCCACAATCTGCTCATTACGTACAATATAGTTGAATAATAAATTTCGTAAAATTACTCAAAATACATATATGCACATATCGGGAGACTGAGGATCTAATTTTGCTATTGGGGTTAACAGGCCACATGGTTAAATGACTGGATAAGAGAAATCTTTCAGTGGAAATCTGGCAAAATGTAATACAACCCTTAATAATGATGTGGAGGGGATTATGGGTATAGAGGGATTAGAATAGTTTACCTCACTTGTTTTTTTATTTTAAAAGGCTTTAGAATTCAAATATGGAGAATGAAGGAGGATTAGGGGTATGAAGGGGATTTGAGTGTACTGTATTATTATATGAATTGAATTATTAATTTTAGCATGTTTAATATTAAAAGAAAATGGGAGGGGGGATTGGAACTAGCAAAAATAGGGGATCCTACCTAACAGGTAAATGTACTGAATTCTAGACAATTGATCTGTTAAAAAAAATGGGTCATGTGTTTGACCCGTTTCCCCACCCTATAAAAGGAACCCGGAAGTCGGGCTCGGGCTGTTTCAGTCTGGCAGCTCAGTAATTCAGGAGCAGATTCTGAACTGTTACAAATTGCTACATTTAGTTGATACATTTATCAGCAGTACTTGGTGAATATTAGTAACTATTGTATCGATTCTAACAGCTGCCTTTAATGAAACTCCGGGATTCTGCTCTACAGGGCCAACAATAAGAAATGTATCAATTTAAGAGTTGGCACCTCCCCCTAACAGAGCTGCTTTAGAAGATGAAAAAATTAAACTTTACACTTCAATAAAAAAAAAACAGTCACAAATAGAAAATAGAAAGTAATTGGAAAAAGTCTTTATTTCTGGTGAACTAAAACCAACTGAACTGAAAAAAAAGTCTTTGGTGAATAACACCTTTAATGATAAACTAGCAACAAATATTAAAGGTTTAGTTCACCTTTAAGTTACCTTTTGGTATGCTATACACCATTTACATCACTGCCTGGTTGCTAGGGACATCTGCTGAACAGAAAGCTAAATAATTAAAAAAAAAAACACTCACACAAACCAAAACATAAAGACCAATTGCAAACTTTCGCAAAATATCAATGTCTACATAATACTAAAAGTTAATTTACAGGTGAACAACCTCTTTCATTTTATATTATTTATGCATTTGCCTTAAAACAGGGGTTATAAATGCTATGAGAGGTGTGAGTAAAAGCCAAGCAAAGAGATGCATGTAAATGTTCTGCACAAACTGGGCAAGTGAGCAAAATAGTATCGAACAAAGATCAATATTTCAGTGATCAGTTCTGATCGTCTATCTGGTCTGTCACATCCTCACAAGTCTGCAACTGAAAGGGCTGAAGTAAGATCCCAGGAGGCACTGGGGAGGGCATTAATAATCAAAACATTATTTCTTCCTTTGGAGTGAATTGCAATGTCTAGTCACACAAAATGTAAAATATAGTGCAAATACATATACTTCTTAAACAAAACATTAGTGCAAATCCGTTTAGTT
The DNA here is from genome assembly GCF_017654675.1 of Xenopus laevis. Lineage (NCBI taxonomy): Eukaryota > Metazoa > Chordata > Amphibia > Anura > Pipidae > Xenopus > Xenopus laevis. The sequence goes on from NC_054388.1 coordinate 70,088,068, forward strand.
TGCAATCTGCTGATGGAGCAAACATAAGCAAAGTCTACCCTAATCCAACAAACCAGTAAAAGCTGACAGCTGATTGGTTGATAAGGGACACACTGCCTCCAAACGCAATAGCGTTCTAGTTATATAGAAACATTTCTCATTTCTCCAAAGTGGTTGCAAGCTATAATGGAGATCATTTAGCTCACGTGTGCACATACAAACAGCAATTTTCCAGTAATAAAAGGACCAACTAAAAGCAACTTTATTGCCATGAGTGTTTTGGCTTACGTATATAAATAGTGCCACATTTTCTGAGAGAAAGCAAAATTAAGAGCCTAGGCTCTCTCGAATACACATGCACCAAAGCCAAAAAATTATTTACAACAATATTATCCTTGATGGCATGTTTAAAAATGAACACATACAATGCAAATCTGGGACCTTGTGTACAGAAAAAGGTAAGCATCGATGCTATTATCCAATTAGGGGATGTAAATGGTAATATGCGATATTACACAAACATGGTAATATGCACTATAACGCAACCATGATCACACCAAGGCAAAGCACACGCTGCAGGATCTAAAATGCTTTTGTATTCAAGACCAGTGCTCTAGCCGACAAGCCTCAACCCCCCCCCCCCACCTCCATTATACATCAGCTTTTATTTCATCCACAAACCAAACAGATCCACATACACAAGCCAGAATATTTTGAGTGTAACAAAGCAGGTAAAATGCAAAGAAGCTTACAAAGGAGTTCAATCAAGACTGAGCAAAATAAAACTGCAGTATATGAAGCCTGGGAGTGTACAATGGGATGAAATTTGATTTAACCTACAAGGGACATTCATAAAAGATTCATTAGAAGTGGGAGTGAGCACATTGTCTCCCATAGAAATATGGGTGTTCCATTTACTGATACTGTGCAGGCAAAACACAGCATCAGTGCGTTAACTGATCCAAGTCAGTACTCTCTATCCCTTTTCCAGCCTAAAGGTGCTCCATTGACCAAAGGCAGGGAATCCGTCATTTGGACACAGAATGTGAACATGTCATTTATTGAATGTAAACATGTAATTTAATGCCTCCGGCTTCTAGCCGAGTAGTCAGGCATTATGGGTTGGCGCTTTATAAATAGATAATAGCTTAAATAGTACAATGAGTGCTGAAATGAGAATGCTGTTTCAAGCAAACACAATGAGAAGGCCGAAAAACAGGAAACATTACAATGAATAAAAGGGGAAATAACTTGCTAAGCAGTGACACTTGCAGATTGTACAATGACCAAAGTGTGTTCTATGCTAAAGAAATGCCTGTGCCATCCATGTGAATACACACACACTACACATATTACATATACATACATAAAGTCAAAAGCAAATTATAAAGTCAATTTAAAATACATTGTAATAGTTTATAAAGAAGAATAAAAGCCTCGCTAAAACCACAGACTCCTGCATAGGCCACCCCTATCCCAAACAGCACCACTGGAGTCCCACAAAACTCTCTTTGCCATACCTATTCATGCAGGCACCATAGGGCACCACTTCCATGCCCAGGAGACCAGGTCTGGGTCAGTTTCAACTGTGCATACTCCTGGTTCTAGCAGTAATTGACAGAAAATGTTTAATGCATCAAATCATTCCTTGCTCTAAGGAACCTACCGTCTAAGCCAGTTAATTTATCAGTATTAATTTGCACTATGGGAGGAAACCGATCTACAAAAACCCAGCAAGACACAGTAGTACCCTGGATAGATATTTTTAGGATTCCATATCTTCATACTTTTTGTCTTGTATCCTGTTCGTTTCAGGGAGGCTGAAAAAGCTGACCAACTGCACTTGTGTCATTTAGCACCTATGTCAGAGAATACAACTCAGAAGGCCTCATTTACTTTATTTATTATCTAATGGCTGTGAGTGCTAGATCCCTAGTGCAAATTTAAACACCATATGACCCATCCACAAAGGCTATGCACCCATGGGATTTGCTGTTACAAGGAAGGCCAGGTGCTACTCTGATTGCAGGGCTGCTGATCACATAACACAAATATTTGAACTCCCAAAATGAAGTTCTTAACCAGTGGGAAAAATATACAAAGTGTATAAAATAGATTGTTTCGTGCTAGCATTCTTCTCCAAGTCAGAATCGAAAAGTATATTAAAAAAACAAAACAGTACAATCATTTCAGAATATAAAATTCAACGCTGTGTTAAAGTTTTGGTTTATCTTTATGTAGACTTTTACTATGTTAGAATGATTAAATCTAAGCAAGTTTTCAATTGGCCTTCATTTTTTTTTCTTTTCTAGCTTTTGAATTATTTAACTTCTTCTTCTGACTCTTTCCACCTTTCAAATGGGGGTCAATGACCCCATCTAAAAACAACTTTTCTGTAAGGCTACAAATGAAAGTATTGTTACTTTGTATTACTCATCTTTCTATTCAGCCCCTCTCCTACTAATACTCCAGTCTCTTAGTCAAATCAATGTATGGTTACTAGGGTAATTTGGCCCTTAGCAACCAGATTGCAGAAAATGCAAACTGCTAAATAAAAAGTTAAATAACTCAAATGTGCATTTAATAGATGAAAATCATTTGCGAATTGTCTCAGACTAATACTCTCTGCATCATATTAAAAGTTAATTTAAAGGTGAACAACCAGACAATGGCTGAAGGGCACTTGTTGGTTAAATATATTATCGCCAACGAAAGAAAGGTGTGGGCATTCCAGTTGGGGGTAAAAGTATTTTCTTTTTTATTATTTTTAATCGCCCCCTCCAGTGCTAGGCCACCAGCACTGGAGGGGGCGACCTGTGAAAGCAGCCATGTTGGGTCACACGCATGCGTATAAAGAGCAAATGCCGCAACATGCTCATTATGTGAACGGACGCGACGTCAGAAGCACATTTTCTCATGCGATCTGACTGACGTGGCCAGGAAACTCCAGTGCTGGTGTGCTAGTGGGGGCAATTTTTAAAATAAACTACAGTTACGCCCAACGGAGTGCATGCTCTATTAGCTCACACCTTTGGTTGGGCATAATATATTTAGCCAACAGGTCCCCTTTAACGCTCTTTCAATTCAAGCCCTCCTAAAGCTGGCCATAGACACAAAACAAAGGTTTGTATGATTTTCGGACCGTGTGTGTTTTTTCGGACCATGTGTCCCGACATTTTTCGTACCATGGCAATAGGTCATTTAGTCGATCAGACATGTTAAAATATTTCTGTCGGCTAATGATAATTTCCCTGCATGTATTGCCCGACAATATCAATGGGTGACTGTCACTACTATTTGTCGGCACATAACAAGATTCCAGGAATACTTCAGATATCAAATGTTTTAACTCCAAATCTCATCCCATTGGCAAAGGGGAGTATACTTGGTATTACCGTAAAGGTGTTGTGTGGAAGGGGTTAAGAGCATGTACTGTGCCAGACAGTAATATCAGACACAGATATTTTGATGAAAAAAACAAACTTCCCAGCCAAGTCTATACTGCAACCAATATACAGGCTTAATTGTCCCTATAACTCAGTACAATGGTGCATTCTGTTTCACAACGGCTTCCCTGTACTTTTATGAATAAAAAGCATGGAGCAATAACAGACACTGTAAGCAATATAAAAGCTATTTAACGATAAAGAAAAAATAACTCATTGCAGCACAAGATCTCCCAGTCAAAACAACTGGTTATTTGTAAGGATAAGAACAGTCTAGAAATGAATAAAGCTCAATGTCTCAATGTTTGATCTGTAACCTAGGGAGAAGAAACATGTCAACAAATAGCTGATATAAACACACATACAAGAACAAATTATATAAAATGTAATTGACTTTGTTTTAATGCATTTGTTTACCACACAGGGCAATTTGTAGCCTGAAGGAAATCTGCGCTATTCACGGGAACCAAATTGCCAGAAACCCTTTTCAAGGAAACTTTTGCTTGGTTACCTGACCGATGATGTCTTAAAACCACAGCAATCTTCATTGTTCTAGGTGCTAAGGTATTTGTCACCCGCAGACAGCACAGATTTCCAGTGGGCACCAAATCACCCTGGATGCCATCACCCATGTTCCCTTTTCAAGCAACAGCAGGGCAATTCTGTGGAAAAAAAACATTCTACAATGCTGTACTATAAATGTGTGTATAAAATGAACAAAAAGATTACATACAAAAATGCAAGAGATAAAGAGGGCCCTGCTCAAAAGAGATTACAATCTAAAGGATCAACCATTTACAAATAACTTACAACCATTGATAATGTGTAACTTTGTTTTATCAAATCACAAATCAGTTTTTTTCAAAAAAGCTGAACTCCAGAAGTCTGATCGCCAACCTTCTTTAAAGGGATACTGTCATGGAAAACTTGTTTTTTTCAAAACACATGAGTTAATAGTGCTGCTCCAGCAGAATTCTGCACTGAAATCCATTTCTCAAAAGAGCAAACAGATTTTTTTATATTCAATTTTGAAATCTGACACGGGGCTAGACATTTTTTTCAATTTCCCAATTCCCCAAAAAACTTTTTCGCATGACAGTATCCCTTTAAAGGGCACTATAGGTGAAAAACTGTCCCTACCATCAGGTTATTAACCAGCAAGAGATCTGCCATCAACTAGATTTGCGATTTACTATAAAAAAAATATATATTTTATAAAGGTAAACCGACCCTTCAAATGGCCAAATAACCAGGAAAACAAATGCTAGTATCAACCAATGACCCCATACCCTTAACTGGTCAGTGGTAATGACACAGGAGGAAGATTCCCAGATCAGCAGGTGGCAAAATATTGACAACTGCCCTTCTACTGGTATACTCACAGGTAAGGACATTTATCTTGAGAAACTTGCCAATAAGTAGACCAAAGCAATAAATGCCGGACCCATGAGTGCACCAGCATCATTCAGGTTATTTGTACTCATTTTAATGTTGGGGCCATTCCCAGTGTATTGCCAGTGGCCCACTGAGACGGAAATTATATGGGCAGCAAAAAACTGTGAATCACCCAATGTGACATGTGTATCTCCCAATGTGACGTGTATCCAAAACAGTATTTGATTCAAAAAGCCATAACCCCGAAATTCACACATCAAAATATAATGAAATACAACTTGCTTATATACATAAAGCCCTTTTCCAGTAACTCTTGTTAGACTACATTTGCCACCATTGCCAATTTTCCTCTGGCTGCCGGTGAATGCTTTGAATTGTTGTATACTCCTGCTATAGACATAGAAACAAAATAGTTTTCAGTAAAAAAACACATAATTTATACAAGCCACATTACTACACACTTGTACAGCGATGATCTCATCACAGAGGAACACCGCACTCTTAGTCATGATAGGAAATGAGAACATAAATGTGTCATTCAAGCAAGTCAGCAGAATGTGCAGATGGAACTTCTCAGGTACAAAGCAAATTACTGGCATGACTATACATTCCAAGGGATGCCCTCACGTCTGCTACAGCTCTCATAATTTCATTCCCCTTTCTAACGTGATGAAGGGTTGTGTTTTTTCAGCCTCAAATGCTACATAAATTCTAGGCCTCCAGCTGTAGTAAACTAAAATTCTCCCCATCTGGCTGGGGATATTGGAAGTTATTGATAACGGAACAAAATGCATTATCCTGATAGTGACACCCTAGACTGTTCATTAATGCAAGCTGTAGCTTCCCATTCATTATACAGAGAATGCTCTTTTCACCAGGCATAGGCAGCCATTGACACTCACACAGCTGTAACATGTGTGAGCAGGGATGTATAGTTCTGTAATTGTAAAAAGCACTGCACATTGTCCATTATACACAGTACACAGATACATTGAATTAGGTGCGTTCAAAATAAATATGTGTGCGAGAGTCAATATAAGGGCAGAGACACACGGGAAGATTTGGGGAGATTCAGACGCCCGGCGACTAAACGCCTCTTCTTCAGACAACTAATCTCCCCGTAAAGCCATCCTTTCCTGCCGGCTAGAACCTAAATTGCCGGCGGGATGGCATTGGGGCGATTTGTTTTCCGAAGTCAGGCAACTTCGGGCGACTTCGGAAAACAAATCGCTCCAAATGCCATCCCGCTACGGTTTAGATTCTAGTTGGCGGGAAGGTTTTTCGGGAAGATTAGTTGCCTGAAGAAGAGGTGATTAGTTGGCAGGTAGGGTTTCCAGCTGGCCGGTATTTTACAGGCCTGCCTGGTAAAAATGATGGTTGATCCCAATGTTATTAATAGGGAAAATAGATAAATATATAGGAAGGCGGTATTTTTTTTCGGAAAAGGTGGTGACTAAATCTCCCCGAATCTTTCCGTGTCTCTGCCCTAAAGCAGCACAGGTAAAGTGTTTTTTTTTTGTCTAAGGTCTAGGAAGCAACATTTAATATCCTTATAATACACAAAAGCAGGGGCGCGCCGCCAATGAGGCGAGCTGAGCCGCTCGCCTCAGGCGGCAGCGCCTGAAAGGATTCCAGGGGCGGCAAAAAGCCGCTCCTGCACCTTTAAGAGCCGAATTTCCGGTATTTGAACCGGAAATTCGGCTGTACTATTGCGAGAGAGCGCAATTGCGCTCTCCGCAATAGTGTTTCTGCCTCCCCTCCCGACGCGTAAGTTGGTGAGGGGGGGCGGCATTGCAGGAGCCGCCTCAGGCGGCTCCTTAATCAGAATCGCCGCTGCACAAAAGCCATGAATATCTTGTAAATTATATCCTTATAAACGGTGAGTACTGATGTCATCAGTTATAAACGGTGAGTTCTGATGTCATTTCTGTCACATGACTCACTGAAATGTGTGTATTATAATAAATAAAGTACCCCCAGTTGTAAAATATGAGGATATTAGAAGTTACCTCGGAGTTCCATGACCTGTATAAAAACACTCGGCCTTCGGCCTCGTGTTTTTATATGGTCATGAAACTCCTCGGTAACTTATAATATCCTTATATTTTACAAGAGGGGGTACTTTATTCACTATATATTGTATAGTGGGGTGGGGCTTCATATTTATTTAAGTCATGTGGCACAAGTGACATCACTAAGCACCATATATCAATATAAATACAGGGAGTTTGGCATATCCCTATGGACAACATGTAAAACAGAGAAGGGATAAATTGGATGTGAAATTCAGCCATTTGTTAGAGCAAGTCTGCCATTACCTTGGTTTGTCTATATGCAACCAGCTCCCCCCCCCCCATTCATATACACACACACACACACACATACATACATACACACACAGTGGAAGAGCCCAACAGCAGCAGGTAACACACGTGCAAGGACAATGCTGAACCCAGCGAGACACCAGCAAGCACTATTCTAAACATACAGGGGAGGGAGTATGAGATATTGTTGTCCGCACAAATGATCACATGCAGGATCAGCACATCCAGCCACCACTGCAGTGACGGACACGTTAGTATATCCACCACCCCCAATACATGAGCCTCAGCCACCCTGTACAGTCCGTGACCAAAATGTCCACCGCCCTTATTTCCGTTAGTCCTCCCTACCCAGCAATATTCCCTAGAAGCATTTCAACAAGAACATCAATATTTACATGAGGAGCAGCAGCAGCGACCACGGTGGCTCCGGCTATACCATCCACACTTCCTGTTGCATCCCCTCCCCTCTACTCGCCGTCCTCCACTCTCCGGACCACGCCCACTAGGGATTCAGGGATAAGGGGGCGTACCCCTAAAAGGAGGAGAGAGAGCTGGAGAGAAGAATGCCATTGGCTGCTGTCTTTCCACATGTTCATTCCCCCCTTCTCCCCCTTGCTTTTCCACCGCAGCGCCTTCGATTACTTGGCGACCGCAGACTTGGAAACAATGAAAGTGATGCGGGCGGCGGGGTATTTGGGGGAATAGAGGGGCGTGTCGCTCGGACTTTAGGTATCTCCAACCTGCGGCTCAGCTACAAACGTCATCAACGCTTTGATTCTATTCTTACAGACTGTAGCAAACACTGTTGGAACTATTCTCTGATTGGTTGCCATTGACAACTGAACTATGTCACTATGTCAATGTTTGGTGCAAATTTTAGAAAAGCAAGTTCCCTTGAGTTTTGCTCATTGTATTCTAGATTTTCCATCATTCCAGGAGCAAACCATTGCAGTAGGGGTGTGTGGGAAGGGAACATTTATGGGGAAGTGTGTAAGGATGCCATTACCTTGCCTACTTCTTGCCATATACCCAAAGTAGCTGAAATTTACCACCTTACCCTAAGAAACCATGAACAGAGATAAAATCCACATGTTAAAAGTCTAGTGGATGCTAGAAGTTGTAATTACAAAAACACCCTTTAATAAGATGTCAGTGGTACTATTATAACATTAACCCACAGTTGCAGACTAATCCTGGAAAAGATTCATGTGTGTGGCACAATTGTGTGTCCTCTGCTCGGGAAATAGCTCTGGTCTATTTCAACCAAAGTTTGGACCCCAAAGGAAGGCATTTGAACATGAGGATTTGAAAAGGTTTGCCTTAGGGCTGTGGCACACAAATAGGGTTGCTACCTTCTCTGGAAGAAAATACCAGCCTTCCTATATTTTTCTTTAATTCCCTATTAATAACATTGACATCATATTTACCTGCCAGACTAGCAAAAAAACAGATAGGTGGCAACTCAACACTCAGGTCATTCAGTGCATGAAAAGCACGGTTTTCGGCTGCCATGAGTGGGTCTGGTAGATGTGCCACTTTGCTAGTGCTAGTGCTGTACTTTGCTGGAATTTCGACAAAGCAGGGGCGTAACTATAGAGGAAGCAGACCCTGCGGCTGCAGGGGGGCCCAGGAGGTATAGGGGCCCCATGAGGCCATAATTCATATACAATTTCAATAAATATTGGAGAAACAAGTCAACCTCTAAACATTTTGAGGGCCTGAAAAATAATTTGCTGTGGGGCCCAGTAATATCTAGTTACGCCACTGCGACAAAGTTACCAGGAGGGTAAACCACAGGCTGCTGCCACCTAAGGCAAGGTTGTTATATTGTCTCCTGGCAGGAACGCACCTGTTTTAAAAACACGTAGATCATGGGATCATTGAATCAAAAAAGGCTTGCTTCAGCATATTTAAAAAGGTATACAACATACGGTAAGCTAGCACCAAGCTAGCAACAGCTACCTCGAAATAGAGTCCTGGAAAGATCCGATTTTTGAAACCCAAACTGGACCCTGCCCCGCAACCTGCCATATTTTTCAAAGAAAGTGCTGTTCCTGCAAACTGGAAGTGGCATCACCAAAAAATAGGGTGAAGCAGAAGAAAATTAAAATTGTGGGAAGAAGTAAAACTTGCTATAGATAAGATCTGTAAACCAGCCCACAGACCTGTCCACCCATATCAGAAAGTCCTACCAGCACCCTGCAGGTTACCTGCTTTTTGCAGGTGCCCGACCTACTGCAGGATTCTACAGGTCCCGATTTGCAGCAAGGCCACAAAGGCCTGGGCCTAGGGGCAGGTCCGGACTGGGATTCCCAATAGGCCCTGGCATTCCAAGTACACAGAGGCCCAAGATACCCCCAACCAGCCCAATAAATAATGCATGTCTATGGCATCTTATAGCAGCCCCTCTGGCATTTGCCAGAACCCACAGATTGCCAGTCCAGGCCTGCCTAGGGGGCATAAATGAAGAGACAGCATGTCCCCCAGGCACATGAGTAATTTTCTTACTTCCTGTGGGTGGGCAGGAGCTAGGAAGCAATGGAGGAGACCAGCCTCCAGGCACCCTCAGATGAAATCTGGCCCTGGCATTCTACCTCCCAATTTGCTCAGTTACAGAAAATGGCATGCAGAAAGAGAGAACTTGCCTACAGCTGCAGGTAAACAAGCAAGTTGGCGCACAAACCCTAGTTCCCTGTTCAACAAGAATTCAATCAGCACTTGTACCTTCCAATTTACTTCAGTCTGGTGCCACAGTTTCCACCTCCAACTTGTTTGGCAAATTTTACATCACACATAGCACCATTCACGGATATATTTTCTTTAAAACGCCTTTAGTGAGACATGGACTCAGACCGCCATCGGTCTTTTATCAAGCCAGTGGCATGAAAACTTGACAGCCGCATTATAAGTGTGAGAAACTCTTATCGGTAAATGAGCCCAAGTGTTTTGTGTGGAATGATCCCAGCATAGATGTATATTCAACTCCCTGTACCAGAGCACACTGTTTGCTGCCAGCTGGGGACAGATGTTAAAATCTTATTCCTAGAATAATCCAATCAGTTGTAATATCCAAAAAGTATATATTACACATATCCTGGGGAATGGCAGGATTCCGACAGTGCATTAATGTCTCACACTGGCCCCCGATTCAGTACTGTTATTGCCAGATTTGCTGTAGAAAAAGTTGCAGTCTCATGAAAGCACATTTTAATATTTACACATCATTCTGTAAATGTTTCCATCAGAGCATCCCTCGTGATTTTATTTTAGCCTTAGTGGAGGAAACGATTTCTGTTAGTCTACATCTTTGTACTCAACTGTGTTCCACAAAGCAGAAAATGGCTTGTGCAAGGGAAAATTGTTGACTCTAGTATGTGAATTTTTTTCAGGGTAACAAATCTGTAAACAAGAGACCTCTGATTAAACAAGCACACGATGAGAGTCGTGTAAGATGCATGTTGACCTCCAGCTACTTTCTGTTGCCATTTGCTAGTTGCTGGAGTAATGGAAACCAGAATATCATTTCATATGACCCATTGGCCTGCATTGCCTTATCACTTTATTATGACAATTATCTTCAGTCATGATACTTGGAAAGATTTTCTCACAAGAAAACATATATTTAATGAAGAGCATCCTGTGAGCCCAAGGTCCTCATTTACAATCAGCAGGGCAGAATGAAAAATGCAAAAATGAGTGAAGAACAGCAGTTCATTTCCTTTACAGAATGGAGTGCAATGAAAAACCCATGTGTTTATCATGAATACAGTTCTGCAGCATCCAGCAGTATTCAATTTATGAGGGGTAACTTGTTGCACACAGGCATCCCATTGAATGCTCCCCAGCTTACTCATCATTCAGACACACAAGTATGGGAGCACCTGTGATCATTTACTTTTCCCAGGGACGCAAGTGCAGGAGCAATAAGGAACACAAGTGCTTTCCACTTCATGCTCACTTAGAGAGCACTGGTGTCCCCAGGGATTCTACTCTCTGCACTAGATGATAAATCTAGTGTTCATTGCAGAGAGCTGCATCAGGAGGTGTAGCAGGTTCCTCTCCTGTGTAAATATCTAAGGGACCAATTTATCTGAGTTCAAGTTGAACATTGTATTTGCACATTCTGATACAGTAATCTTTCTATCAAAGATCAAAACTATTTTTCTTGTATCTTCTGACCATTTTTTTTTGGATCCATTCAAACCAGTGGGGCACTTCTGTTTCAGTGGAAATCCTTTATTTCTCCACTTACTCAAGTACTCTCAAGATCAGTGGTGTAACTAGATGTTACTGGGCCCTACAGAAAATTAATTTTAGGACCCAACATATCCTGAAATTCTCTTGTTTTACCAATATATGTTGAAGTCGCTCATTAATTAGGGCCTCAAGGGGCCCCCCATAGTTCCAGGGCCCCCCTGCAGTCGCAGGGTCAACTTCCTCTGTAGTTACGCCCCTGCTCAAGGGTTGCCAACATTTTCTATATCCCTTACCAAAAGTCAATGGAATCCAACAATATTAAGCAAGAAAAATTAAAGTGGTATGACAAATGATAAGTACTTGAGAATTAAACTTTTAAAGAAAAAATCTGTGATGTTTTAGGGAATAAAACTGAGAATTGTTGAAATTTGGATTTTATAAATTTTGATCTTGTTTTGGTCATGTTTCATTTAATGCAGTTTATCAGTTCACAATCTACTCCTATGCATCATGTCCCAGTTTTATATTTTTTGTCTAACCCACAATATTCATTGTCAGATGTGCATCCTCTGCAGTTAGCCATCATGGCTTGGCTCTAGTGATGAGCAATTCTGTCCTGTTTCACCAAAAATTTCACAAAAAATGGGAGTTTTTTCATGTGACTTTTTCAGTGGCAATTTATTTTTTTCGCTGTGAATTTTTTCAGAAAATATACATTGGGGTCTATGGCCCTTTTTCATAACAACATTTTCTTTTAGCTGCAATTTTTCATGTGCAGAATACATTGGAGTCCATAAGGTTTATTTTTTGTGAAAAGTATGTTGGGGTCTATTGACAGTTTGTCATCTCGTATTTTCTTGGCAAAATTTTGCACTTATTACATAAAAATATATTCACATGGCAAAATGCAGAATTTCACCACAAATCCATAACTGCTAAAACTCCTTCTCATCACTACCTGGCTTAACTTCCTGAACAGATTTTACCCCAAGGAGCAGGTCAGGGCACCCCAGACAATCCAGCCGCATCACCCCACACCTCTCCCCTCCTGTATGTGCGGAGACTATCGTGCACATGCACGCAAACGAGCGGAACTCACTCAGCCGGACTAGGTGTAGGCAACAGGGAAGATACGTGTCTGGTGCCCCCCAAGCTTTGCACCCTAGGCATGTACCTCTCCTGCCTACCCCTAGTTCCAGCCTTGCCAAGGAGCCTTTTTACTCTACTGTTATCAGATGATTCCAAACTTTTGGAATTTGGACCTCCATATTACAGAACCTACCTGGGGTAATCCCCCTGTAGGGCCAGCCTTTGAGGTTGCTGCCACCTGCTGGACAAACTAAGTAATGTGTAACTACTTTCATTACAACAAAATATAATTGTTGGTGTTCATCCTCCCTTTACTCAAGAGCTCTAGTGAGATGAGCAGGCAAGCCCCCAGGGAATTAACAAAGAATACTTAAGTACATTTGGGTGGGATTCCATCAAAAATCAACATAAAGTAAATTGCATAATGAGAATCTGTACAAACAATTTTTAATTTGTGCATGTTAATCTCTATTTACTTTAATGTGTACAAGGTATTTATTGATTCATCCGCAGGTGGGAAAAAGATTTTACTTTCCTGCACCATTGTGATGTGTATGTGATAAAAACTTTTGTACTTCTGCAACACAAAAAATATACCACTTAGAAAAAATGCAATTTCATTTCCAATGAACAATATTACAGTGCAAGGGGTGAACTTTCATTCCACATATATTACAATTCCTCAATAACATATATAACTATATTTTAAAATATAAGTCAGTTAAAGGATGAGCCATTGTGACCAAAATGATCAAGTGCGAAGTGGCATTATTGGCGAACGTGGCGAAATTAGAGTATCCCAGCAGAAGTCCCAATTCTGGGAAGATTACAGGGCTCCTTTACACATGCAAGTTATTTCACTAGTGTCACATATAAATACTAGTGTCACAAAAAAATATGGCAAAATCACTCCATACTCAAGGTGAGGCCTTACCAATGACCTATAAACTCATCCTGAGTTAATGCCCTTTTAATGCAAGACAACTTTATTTGCTTCATAGATTACATCCACTGCCATTCCAGAGTTAAGGTTCCTGCCCACCTCTTCATAAAAGGAATTAGTCTGGTAAGATTTGTTATGCAAAAAACCATGCTGGCACAAATGTATAGTGCAATGACGTCAAGTATCTTATTCTTTAGTACACCTTTTGAAAATCCATCCTACCATTGCCATATCAGACTAGCCAGCCTATAGTTTTGAGGCTGAAAACAGACCCTTTTTGAATAGTAGCACCATATTAGCAATTCTTTTGGCACCATGCCAGACCTCAGAAATCCTGAAAAATTACATAAAGAGGTTTGGCATTCACTCGTTTAATACCTTGCAATTATTACCAGTCTCTTTTGAATTTCCTCTTGTGTGACCTAGACCCATGCATCAGTAGTTGTATTACTACTATTAAGATGTTAACCTTCATTAGCTGGTTCCTCGGTTGTATAAAGAGATAAAAAAATAACTGCTCAGAATCTCTGCTCTGACCCCCCTCTGATAAATTTGGATTTATTTTACTTGCTGGAATACCCTTTTCCATCCCAACTTTAGCGTTTCTTGCATGATTTATTGGCCTCCTTATCCCTTATAAACATTTCAGCTGTCCCAATTAAATTGACAGTGGCATGGAGTGGCAAATAGGACAATAGTTCTCTGTCCCATAGATGTCTCCTGGGGAAAAGACTTAATCAAGGACCAACTATAGGGGTTGCTTCCACCTTCCATCCCAAAGTATGAACTTAAAATTATGGTTCATCTCTTTACAAGCACTTAGAACATTTTAGAGGAAAAATTACAAGGTAGCCCCCCCCCATAACTGTATTGATGGATCAGAGTCTGGTGCTATGCCGACAGAATGAAAAATTTGACCAACCAATGAACGGATTCTTAACCCAAATCAGTGTCCGAGCAATCAGAGGGAGTGGTCCAGAGAAACCTTCTTTCACACTGTTTATGTTGCCTTTATTTTTGTACTTCAATGTTTTCTGCAACTGTAGGTGAAAAAAATAGTGCCCAAATAAAAGTATAGAACCAAATCCAGAAATAGTTAATTTGTTGAACTTTATAGAAAAACTAAGAAATTGTTTCAATGAAGCTGAAAGCAAGCAAAGGTGCCATTTAGTATTGATGTTTTAAGAAATGGTTCCAGCGGCTGTGTGTGCTGCTGTAATTATTTCTTAAGAAAAGGGCAAGTGAAAATGGCTTAGTGGAAGAATAATGTCACGCAGGCCGAGTCACATTGCACTGACTGAAGGTGAGAGAAGGCAGGAAGGTTACCAATGACAAAAAATTGTATTAAAATAAAAAAAAGTCTATAGCAGAAACCATTTATTCCTGATGTTGCTCTCTGGACCATGCGGTACATTTCAGGGAAGCACTAATAGATGATCACTAACTGACATCTATTTTTTCTTAGAGGCTTTGCTGAAAGCATGCACTGACTGGCCTGTAGAAAATTGCTATGAGAATGACCATGACCTGAGAGCACAAAGGGGCATTTTTACCAAGAGGTGAAAGACAAACACCCTAGAAAATACAACACAAGTCCAGCTAATAATACTTTAACTATACTAAAAAGTAAATTCTTTGGAGATCTATTTTGACTTTTGAGTAGATGGAAAACCATGTTTTTTCGCATAGTGCAGCTAGATTAGAGGGCTGCTCTTCTTGTGTGACTATCGTGGTGTTTGTGCAGATGGCCTGTAGATGTCACTGTGCTCAAGACTTATACTGTGCATACTTCCTGACAGCTTAAAAGTGAAAGTTACTGTTGTGTAATGCCTGCATGAGCCTGCTAATAATGCACTGTTACACTCTCCTCATCCTCGGTTACCCAAAACATAACAAGTTGACAACGAGATGGCTCTTCTACCTCTGTAGCAGCCTGCACCTTTTCTTCCAAACCCTGGTGAGCCTACCATACCTTTTACTGCTTGGATCCGTATGAATGAAAATTACATTATTGCTGCTGCTAGAAAGCGTGCTTTACTTATTCACTGCCTGGGAGCAGAGGGACAGCGTATATTCTATACATTACCATTACCTGATGATACTTATGAAACTGCTCTTACTGCTATAAAGAACTTTTTTCTGCCAAGAGTAAATGTGGTTGCTGAAAGATATAAATTCCGCCAACGTGGACAACGTAATGGTGAAACCACAGAACAATTTGTTGCAGCTTTGAGAGAGCAGGTTGTTACCTGTGAGTTTGGGAATCTAACAGATGAAATGCTAAGAGACCAAATAGTGGAAAAAACAAACTCACCTCGCATTAGAGAGAGACTGCTCCTAGAGCAGGATTTGACCCTTGTAAAGACTATTACAGTTGCTAGCCAAATTGAAACAGCAGTGGCAGAGGCTAAAACTCTCAGTCAGGGAACTGCTGGGAATGTACAGACCGTGAATTCAGCACCGTGGCCTAATAATGCACAGTCACAGGCAAAATACAGTGCTAAGGACAGGGATTCACCTACACTGCAAAACCATACAGCAAATACAAATAGAAAATACTGCTTTTGCTGTGGTTCAACACAACACACTGCAAATTATGCTACATGTGCTGCAAAAGCTAAACGGTGCCGCAAATGCACAAAAGTAGGACATTTTGCTAAGATCTGCTGTAGTTCTGCTAAAGATGTTCATGAATTCACTACTAGAAATGTTACAGTATTAAGTGTGGATAATGCTGGTACGTTTATTCCAGACAAGTTTATATGCACTGTCAGTGTCAGTTCTGCTTCTGCTGACAAGGGACACTCCATTAACCTGATGCTTGATACAGGTTCAGCTGTTTCTATACTACCAAAGGATATTTTCTTGAAATACTTCGGCAAAAGATCCGCTTGTTGCACCTGCCCTGAAACTGGTCAGTTACTTAAAGGATCCAATCCCTGTACTTGGTTGCTTGCCAGTGACTGTACAATTTGAATCAAATACTGCAAAATGTGACTTTTACATTGTGAATAACGGTACTGCTATACTTGGAAGGGATCTCTTTGCTGCATTAAACCTACAATTAGTTGACAGTCTCATTACTACAGCACCAGTGCCTGCCACACAGCCTGTGTCTAAAATTTGACCACAAAGCAACACTTCACTGCGCTGTGCAAAGAACTTTGTACACAAAGTTAAGTTGAGACCAGATGTAAAACCAGTACCATTTCCTGATTCAGCATGGGAAAAACTTGCCATTGATATTGTCGGTCCTTTTACAGATGCTCTTATAGACTGTAGATTTGGTATAACCTTGATAGACTATTACAGTAAATGGCTTGAAATTGCATTTGTTTCTCATATAACATCAGCTACAGTAATAACATTTCTGTCTACAGTCTTCAGCAGAGAAAGAAATCCAAAGGAGTTAATATCAGACAACGGACCACAGTTTGTCTCATCTGAGTTTGAATCCTTTCTGATAGAGAGGACTATTGTGCATAGGAAATCTTCAGTGTATTACCCACAAGCAAATGGAGAAATCGAGCGATTCAATAGAAGTCTGAAAGAAGCACTACAGACAGCAAATCTTACTGGGTCTGAGTATTTATGAGTTCCTACATAACTACAGAGCAACGTGCCATGCAACAACCCAACCATCTCCAGCTGAATTATTACATGGCAGAAAGATGCCTAAGTTGCATGTTGCAGACATCAAACTTCCACAAAATACTGTGCCTACAAAATCGTCTACTGCTGACATTGTAAAACATCAACAAGCTAAATGCAAGGCTTATACTGACAGAAAATCTGGTGCAAGAGAAGTACACTTTCAGTCTGGATCTTTAGTCAGAATTAAGAAACCAGGAATACTGAAACAAGGACAATCTAAATTTACTACACCACTTGAAGTGAGATGCCAACGAGGACCATACACATATGAACTGTCTGATGGACGCATATGGAATGCAAGTCATCTTGCTCCTGTTAGATATGACTTTGGAGAAGCTCCATTTGATGAAGGGCATTTTCCTACTCCTGATGTCAACTGCAACAGGGCTGAGGAAAGTGAACCTATAAGGCGTACTGAGAGAATCAGAAAACTACCTGCATGGACCAAGGACTTTGTTATGTGAAGAATGTATAATATTGTTTTAAAATGCATACTGTTTAATTGTTGCTGTTATTATAGTTGTCCAAATGCTTTCTTACTATAGGGGGGATATGTGGTGTTTGTGCAGATGGCCTGTAGATGTCACTGTGCTCCAGACTTATATTGTGCATACTTCCTAGTAGCTTAAAAATGAAAGTGAAAGTTACTGTTGTGTAATGCCTGCATGAGCCTGCTAATAAAGCACTGTTACACTCTCCTCATCCTCGGCTACCCAAAACCTAACAACTACAGCACTATCTATAATACTTTAATAGTAACTAACATGATTTGCAAAATGAATACTAAATCAATCACACAGAAAGCAACAAACAATCTGAGTTCCATGAGAAAAGGATTCTATATCCTGATCCACAGAAGAGAGGGCATGGGTTTCTTCTCTGTAGGGGCAGCTTTGGTGTAGTTGCAGCAATGTTTCCGGTTGTCCAAAAACTGCTTCAGTAATTTGAAACCTTGCTCTGTGCTTGAGTAAGGTTTAATGTTCAAGTCCCACATTAGATAGGCTGTATCAATAGTGTGAGGCAATGGTACACATTACAGCTGCAAGGGGTATATGCCACTCTAGTAAAGTCCATGCTGCCTCCTTCCCCTTGTGGCACTGGCACAGCCTGATAATTTGCAACATACAAGGACTTTAATGATATATTTATTACATCTGTGGCTATAGTTACCCAAACATTAAAATAAAGCGACATGTTGCTGAAACACATATGGGGTTACAGCAATAAGGTTTTTATACAGTTTGGTTATAATAAACTGTATAACGATTCTGTAGGCCTAGGTTTGTAGTTTTGAGAATTATGGGTCTAGGGCAGCAACATTTCAGGAGCGCATGCTCCTAGAGCCAGCGAAGAAGAAAGTGTGCACACACTCAAGAAGGGTGCAGGATGGAGTGTGCAGACACCAATTGGCATAGGGGAACCACCAAGACAAATTCAGCCCTGACAATCTGAAGAGGAACCAGATCTAATTGTAATATACAAGTTATATGTTACAGCGCCACTCTCTGTATGATCAACAGGGAAAAGGTGGCTACAGAGTTCTGAATTGTAACACCAAAAGCCAATGTTAAAAATGGGTACAGAATTGCACCAGTCAACATGCCATTCACTATATTGCTCTGATCTACTTGGTCTCAGATACACTTGTGATTTGCCCCAATATGCCCCAATGCTAGGCTTCCATTTCAATATGCAAACTGCAAAGTGAAGTCCTGCACTTTACGTCTGCCCTGAGCAGCTGGCATGTGTCAGTAGGCTCATGAACACCACAACTTGCCAAATCAGTGCAATTATACTGAGATATATTTTATATATAATATTTTGCACTTTGGACTATTCAGATAGTGAACCCTAGCATGCTATTAACTTATTTATCTTTAGTCAGTAGTTGTCTCATTACAATACATATCCTATTATTTGAAATATTCATATATTTTTCTTGATCTATACACTAAATCTCTCTATAATTTCTGCTGTGTGGTTCACTGGGCACAATGACATTGAAGTAAAATTTTAATATAGCCTTGAGTATTGCAGTAGACTCATTAAGCAATATTCATATTTTATGTGCACAAAATTGTAACGGCTGCCCACAAAAGGGAATACGTATGCACATAATCAGTGTAGAGGGCCAAGTCAACAGTATGAATATCCTATGAACCTGAATGTAGAGGATGCACATGGCTTTCCAACCTCCCTTGCCAAGTCTGACTTTTACTATGACATCAAGGAAATAGAATCCAGGGGCAGAGTTTAAAAACAAGCCCAGCATGGAGCATGGTGCATAACTAGATAATAGAGGACATTCTCTTACATAATTAGTTTGTGCTAACTACCCTAAGGGCAGAGACACGCGCTGCGATTCGGGGAGATAGGTTGCCTGGTGACAAACCTCCTTTCCTTCGGGGTGACTAATCTCCTGAACTGCCTCCCCTGCCTTCCCGCTGACTAGAATGAAAATCGTCGGTGGGATGGCACTCGGAGCTCTTAGTTTTCCAAAGTCGCCCGAAGGCAACTTCGGGTGACTTCGGAAAACAAATCGTTCGAATTTGTGAGTTTACAAGTTCAATAAAACCTCAAAAATCTTGAAACAAAAATAAATCGCTTGATTTTTTTTGTTGGCAACAGAAAAGGTACTTGCCTAACCTAGTCCCTCCCCCCCAGTCATTGCAGCCTATGCATTTGTCTCTTCTTCCTTTAAAATCATTTTAAGTAAACTGAGCAGAATAAGACAAAAATAATAACACAAATCACTTGGGAAGCCTCATCCCATCCCTGCCCGACCCGTGCATCTATTTACCTCCCTTGTTCTTCCTTTAGAATATATTGGTCACTTGAACTAGACAATGGATGATGGATGTTCAGGCAGAACTATTATGGATAAAGACAGACCTTAACAGTAATATGGATCATGCAGGTGCTGCTATAGCAACAGACATCTGCCATCACTTTGCTATGTAATTAGTTCCTAATTCATAAAAAGGAACAAAAAAGGAAACAATAATATTCAGCAATAGAGTTTATACACAAAGAAGGTTGCAGCGAGTCCTAAAACTGTCCCAATAGTGCTTCGTCAGGGCACCCAATGAACAATTATAATTCGAATAAGGAACAGAAGGACAGAATCGGTTTAACTGCTAAAGTGCATTTTTAATCGTCCACACGACATGTTTCGGGCACATCGTGTGGACGATTGAAAAAGGGCAGATGTGCCCGAAACATGTTGTGTGGGCGATTAAAAATGCACTTTAGCAGTTAAACCTGCGATTCTGTCCTTCTGTTCCTTATTCGAATTAAAAAAGGAAACAATGTAGTATTTCCCCCAAAGGACATATTTTCTCTCTTTTTAATTAATTTATAAAAAATGTATTCTTCCTTATTACTGAGCTTGTTTGCAGAGATCTTCTAGGCTTGCAGCGTAAGTCACCTTTATTAATCAGTGGTGAAATTAATTATTTTCTTTGTTGGATTCTAATTTGCATAATCTCAAATTTCTAATTCTCATTTTCACTATCCAGCAGTATTTTTCAGTTTCCCTGACCAGGAAAGAAGTATAGTGAGTAGCAAAGGTTTATTTGATCTCGCAGTGTGCAATTAATTCTGAAAAGCTGAAACACTGAAGTACGTATTTAAGTACTGTAATTTGACAAAAAGTATTTTTTTCTTACTAACAAAAGATATAAGGGGTCATTCATGCAAGAGCACTAAGGAGCGTACGTACTCATTACAGGAAAATTTGGTGCTCAGCGAAAAGCACAGCATTAGAAGATGCAGCTAGCCCTGTACTTACCACCTGCCTAAGGGTAGGACTACATGGAAGTTTTCCAGTGTTGCATCTGCATCCGACAGTCGTGTCGTGTCGGATCAACGCTGCGACTTTATTGGACATTTCTATCTCTTAACTTATTTCTGTCGCATGCGCTTGTCGCAGCGCGTCGGATCGTGCTGAAATGTCCATGTAGTCCTACCCATATGGTAAAGGTATAGATAGGGCTCTGATTCGGCTGCACATATTGCCAATTCGTACCTTGTAAGGTAGGGGGTTGGGAGGGGGAATGCCTACATGCTTCCCTCTGCCTGCTTCTCTTAAATGGAGTGTTGCCTAATGCAGGGAACTTTCCATTCACTGTGCAGCAGGGGCATAACTACAGAGGAAGCAGACCCTGCAGCTGCAGGGGGCCCCCAGGAGGTATAGGGGCCCCAGGAAGCCCTAATTCATATACAATTTTAATCAATATTGGTAAAAAAGGCTAACCTCTAGACATTTTGGGGGCCTGAAAAATAATTTGCTGTGGGCCCATTAATAACTAGTTACGCCATGGGATGCTGAGGCATGCAGCTATTTGTACAATACCTGACACAGCAGGCATTTCTGTTTTCTGTGTCTGATTAATAGCAATTACATATATAAATACTTGTAAAAGCATTGACAGTTTTTAAGTAATGTGTATTGGAAAGTTTATTACAATTGCAATCTCTTTCACTATGCAAAACAAAATTGTTTTTGAATGGACAACCCCTATAATTCTTAAAAATGAGTGTGTGTTTAGCCATCTTTTGTTGCCTAAACAAAGCCCAACCCAGTCTGTTCATTGATTGCATAAATGAATTGAGCCAAAAGCCCTCCATGAAAAAACTGTATATATATATATAGTATATATATATATATATATATATACTAAAATATCATACTGTCTAGAAAATGGTGCCAAATTCAAAAGTGATGTCACTTTTACGCACAACGCTTACTCCCTCTCACTGCATTAAGAAGACAACAAACAAGTAAATTCGGAGGTGTGCCTGCCCAAGGTAATAAGGTGGAACTGGAGGAAATAAATATGGAGGTAAGCTATAACAAAATAGCTTAATTTTAGTGTCCTAACAGAATTCTAATACATTTAGATGCCTTTGATTCTCCTTTACATTAGTCCTTGACCCAGAGTTTGCTGTCTAAAGTCTTATCACATACACATTATGGTCACTTTTATAAGGAGCCAATTAACTACACTGTCAATTAAGCTGCAATGTGAGAGGAAACCTGACTGTTGCTCTTGAAGCCATTGGACAGTGAGAACAGGGTTGAGCTATTAAAATAGGATGCTAGGTGGTATTTTAAGACAGTAAATGAACTGTTGCCCAGTAGTGGGTGGGGTGACCAATTAAACTGTAAAGCAAGCAGCCAATGGGGAATGCATGGAGCCAACACCCAGAGACCAGCTTGTTTTCTGAAGCACTAGAATTTGTCAAGACCTTGGATGGCATTCAAGCTTTCCAACCTCCCTGTTTTACTTTGGGGAATTAATTATTACAATATGAGTATGGTACTAGGACAAAGCATTATTCAAATAAATATATTGCAAGAGCCATGTCAGGACTGCTCCTGCTATACACTCAAGCCTCCGTTCCCACATCAGACAACATGCAGTGATGCAATTCATCATTTCCAAATTTAACGTCAAAAATTATACCTTGTAGCTATAAACCTGCCTTTGTGTTCACTTGGCAGTGTGACCTGCTTGTTAGAGAAGGGACTTGGCAACATTTCCATTTGGAGCTCAGGGACTGAGAATAGTATTATAGTTTGTAGAAGTAACTGCTTCATATATATATATATATATATATATATATATATATATATATATCTGTATATGTAACCACTGTAATTCCTGTTCACTTAGTACTGTCTGTTATAAGGTATCCTTGTGATGCATTCCTCCATACAGGAACACATGAGTTAACAGTGCCCATTATTTTCTATTGTGCTTGTAACCATGGCTCTGTGATGAACCACCAAATGCAGGTAGGAGACAATATGCACTACTGCTCCAGAAATATGGATTCTAGCCTTAGTGGATAGTAGTAAGAGCCCAGGCTAGCAGATTGACAGATACTATTTATTTAGGTTAACACAGTTACATAGTGAATCTGGATGGAAGTTAAATGCAAAATTTAGTCTCATATTTTGTTATTGTGTGTGCACAAGTCTCTTTGTGAATGGACAGGGGCAGTGAGTACGAGTGCAAAATGGCTCACCTAATACCAGTTTTCTGTCTCTTATTACCTCAATGACATATTCAGGATGGCAGCCATCCCAGTATAAATGGCCATTGCTTCCACATTGAGTGGCAACAGACAGATAAAAATTGTTCTTTGAAAAACATACTTAGGACACAGCTTTGCTTGAATGCCATACCAGAACAATTAGTTCACTTACTTTTGT
This sequence comes from Xenopus laevis, assembly GCF_017654675.1. NCBI lineage: Eukaryota > Metazoa > Chordata > Amphibia > Anura > Pipidae > Xenopus > Xenopus laevis. The sequence goes on from NC_054388.1 coordinate 70,111,315, forward strand.
ATAGGAAATCTCTGAGATTGTATACTTGTGCAATAGATTGCAAATGATTGAAAACAATAGAGTCAACCACATTGCATAATTATTTATCAGCCACGCACACATGCCTTAATTACATCACTGTTGATGTACACCTGCTGAAGTTCAATGTGCAGAGATGAAAACTGACAAAATAATAGGGGAAATAGACATTTATTTATAGACTAGTTGCAGATGTCAAGCTGGTCATTTCTATGTAGTCTCTATAAAAGAGAGTTTTGTTGGCTTCCTAGATGTTCATCCTAGATTGCTTTCATTGCTTGACCTCCTTTAAAGATGATCCATCAACTGTGACATAATAGTCACAGCAGGTAGGAAAGATTTCCGTATTGCTTCACTGCCACGACTATAGTATATTTTCGCAGAAAATGAAAAACTAGGGTAAAGTAAAGAAGAGAGAAAGAAATTGCCTTCTTCTGACTTTGTTCTCTTGGTACATGATACAGTCTGGGAATGTCACTATGTTTCTACAAAATCATTCATGTCTTATCTAGTAGATATTGTGTGTCTCTGATGATAGGCAGAGCTGGGGTTTTTATTGAGATTTCTTTGTCTGTAACCTTGACTCCGGTGCAAGGGCAAAGCTGTGAAATCCAAGCATTGGAATTACATATCCTAAAAGCTCAAACCAAATACTACAGATTCCCAGAATAAATACAAACTATTTGCATGCAGTTTCCTTTTGTTGCAGGAGACTAGAGTTTCACGAGGATGTGACGAGACAGATTAATTTGTCATATTTATCATAGTGCACATACAGTATAATCAGCAGTGGGGCTGACCCTGGGCTGTTTTTGTTCTTTTATTTCTACAAAGCAACTTTAGGTAGCATTGTACATCTCCAGGTGTATCAATATCAAGCGATGTAGAAAAGAAAGTCCAGTTTTTATGTGGAGTTTGCCGTCAAAGATGACCTCACTTCCTCCCTGGCTTTATGCAACAGCCAGTAGTGTTATGTATATGTTAACATATACTTTTGCGGTTATAATATGCCAGTAACAGGGGTGTCTGATTATAAATTTAACATGGACACCTAGGACTAGAGTAAAAAAAAATTGAGTCTTCATTGCCCCTGCTATTATTTAAAGTAGGGGACATGTATAATTAAGTTGCAGGTCCTGTGTTTTTGGACAGTAAGTAGGAGGTTCATATCTACACAATGGTCAGTGTTAAAGTTCAGGAAATACACAGACCCTGTGTTATAATGAGAGACAAGAAAATGTTTTCTGCTTCCCCTTTAGAGAGAGTAACAAGATATGTATCCCCACATGTATGATATGATATTTGTGGTACATGGATGTTTGCTCTTTTATGTTATAATAAAATAAAATGTATTGTATAACCAGCATTTCGTGTTGTGGTCTAGTGCTGAGCTGTTCCTTGGCTATTTTGTTTCCTTGCAGATTATGAGACATGGTGGAATTAAAGAAAGACCAGGCAGGATCATTTTAAATGGGAAAAAAGCTTTCCTTATTACCTGGCGGTGTGTTTGGAGATAGAGTGAGGGAAAAAACAGCATGTGGTATAAATTAACCAGCTGGTCAGCCTCAGGAAGGAAATATACATCAGGCCAAGGAGAGTCCCAAAAGATCGGATTACAGAAAAGACTACATTTAATTTCAGTTGAAATAAATGTGGCTTGTCTTCAGTCGTCTAATGTTACCAGTGGATTACACTGTATTTATTACCCTCTAGACCAAACAAAGGAACACCATTCAAGCAAAGTTCTATCATTTTACATTTGTATCTGTGCTCTGAGCTGTTTTTTGTCATAGTGTGGCCTGGGGCAAAACAGTCATTGCAAAGCGTCCTTATCTATATAAAATGGCACAATTCAACCTATAACCCTTGGGGTAGGACTTCACAATGCGAGAGGAGCCGACACGTCGCAATGCTATAACACGCATGCGACGTGTCGGATGTTCTAAAGAAAAAGGAAGTAAAGGAGAAATCGCATTTATTTATCCGACTGTCTGATGAAAACACACCCTGCTATATGTTTACTCAGTAGTAGAACCATGAAATATCCTACAACCTTAATTCTTGATGTGAGTTAAGTGGGTTGAAGTGGCAATATATACACTCGAGCCAAAGAGGGTTATACATACATTTGAGCCAAAAAGGGTTATATATACATTGGAGCCAAAGAGGGTTCTGCCTTAAACTTAAATTTGAAAAATAAGATATTTTATTCTTATAAGGGGCTAACAATGGTAAATATGGCTTAATTTTTACCCTTACTACCTCCTCCTCCTATATACAGTATATACACTTGAGCCAAACAGGGTTATGCATATGTAGGGACCCTGAGATTTGGGTATGTAGTTCCCCCTATGTAAGTGGGCACCTAAGGGTCCTTTCAGTATATTTAGGTAGTTATGTCCCCTTTCCTGGGTCCATATTAGTTAAAGGGTTTGTCCACTAGGTGGCAGCAGTTAAAAGTATAAAGGGGTTTAGCTCCAGGTGCTCAAGGCCTTTCCTGGGACCTTACCTCGCTGTAAGGTATTACAGGTCCAGGTCTGCCGGTGGTGAAGCTAGATAGAGTTATTTAGTGATAGTAAGATTTTGTCATAGTTGCTCTAGTAGCAATAGAGAGGCTCAGGGTATGTAGTGAACAGTTTCTGCTCCAAAGAGGTAAAGTACTGGGGTTAGGACCCCGTGGTGAGTACACAACTAACTCAGGGATTCACTGGGTGAGGTGAGGACCAGTGAGGGTGCCAAGATCCAAGATCTCAAGCTAATTATTCCTGGGAATTAAGCTTTACTCTCTGGGAGGATTTGCCCCAGGAGTGTGATAACCTAACTGTGCTATTTTCACTTGGAAAGAAAGGCTCCTGTTACTATTATTCTGTGGACATCTAAGTGCCTGTGAGTCACTCCATTGCAACTGTTCTCTGTAAATAAACAAGTTATTTTGCTGCAAGAATCACCTCTCTGAATGGATCCTTTGCTGCACTGAACTGCACCAGGTACCAGGAGTTGCAAGGAGTTGCCCATCTACATCTTGGAATGTTGCTCCAATCAGCTTAATCTGTTTAACAGATTATGCTGATTGGAGCAACATTCCAAAAGATATATATTCTCAAAGGTTTACAAGTTATTCTGAATTGAGAAAGCCAGTTGGATCACTGCTGAAAACGTCTTCAAGGAAAAAACAAAGCAAGTCCAGTTGATTTGACTTATTTCTGTAGATGTTCCTTAAATATCCGTTTCCTAACAAATAGATACAATATAGTTAAATGCTTTGAAAGCACATGGTCAACTGACAGCACCTTTTTATGGGCTGCACCTGATCATATTGAGTTTCAGTCATTTCAGACAGTTTTTTGGGAAATTGATGTTTAAGGAATAGTATAAAAACACCTTAGGTTTATTAATCTTTCTACTGAGAGGTTCAGGTTCCTCTGTGACAGTGATGAGCAATGTGCAAGATATCAGGCTCCTCGCATGTGTCACATTACTAATCAAAAGGGGCCGCAAGCACATTATATTTTATGTGTCATAGACCAATACCTTCCTTTTATTAAAATACACAAACCACATTTTCAAGCCGTGTATAACGTGTATATAGTGTGGTAGCTTACCCTTAAATATTACTGAACCAGTTAATGTTCTCTTGAACTAAGGTGGTATTGGGAATTTTTTCATACTTTGTACATGTACACAATCATTTTTGAGCAATCCGTAAAATCAGTGGAGGCAACTGCATAGGGGCCATATCTGAGCCTAGAGTTATCATATAATGTCTCCCACTGTTACTGTTGTCATTATATACTATTTATGACAATGGCACAGTGTGCATATCTGTGGACAATTTGATGCTGTGTTCCAGTCCTCTTCTAGTGCGACCATTGTTCTTCCTTCTTGGCACCTGAGCACTGGGTATTCTCCTGGACTCCAACTGGGGCTCAATATCTAATATTCTCCTTTTTAAAATTATGTTTTTTGTGTAATAAATAACAGTGGGTTTGAATACTCTGCAGCCAAGTAACTCAAATTATACCTATATCTATAACCTAAATTTTTATTGGGCTTTCCAAATAGATAAAGTAGTATGGCTATTCTCTGCCCCTTGGAAAAGGCTCTTTGTTTCTTAATCTAAGACTGGTAGGTGGCAGCAATAAATAAAATGTAGGCTGCAATATTTTTAAATTTTCACAAATAAGGCTATTCCTTAAAGGGAATGAAATAGTGTAGGACCTTGCACACCCTGCGTAATAAGCGATGAAGATATGCCTGCACACAGGTGGAGGCTCGGCCACCTCACAATAACAGTCCACAAGAAAAATCCAGTAACTTTAAGAGCCCAAATTCAGACTTTCAAATCTGAATTACAGGTTTTCTAGTGCAGAGAGCACAACTCCGTCATTATAAACACACAGGGGTCAGGGGTAGTGATGGGCAAATTTGCGAAGTTTCACTTTGCCGGAAAATTTGCAAATTTCCCGCAAAATTCCCGAAACGGCGAAAAATTTGTGAAACTGCGCCAGCATCTAGTTTTTGACGCCGGCGCCCGTTTTTGGCGGATTTTTTTGCGAATTTTCGCGGGCGTTTTTGCGAATTTATTTGCTGGTGGAGAATCGCGTAAATTTGCAGCGAATTCGCGCCTGGCGAATAAATTCGCCCATCACTAGTCAGGGGGGACATGGCTTTAGCAGCAGCAGGGACTGAAACACCCCATGCTAAAATTGCCACTTTTTCTTCCCCGTGCTCTCAAATATACAGTATGTATCCCAAGCTTAATTATGAATACAATAGTTAGAAGTTTATAAGCTTGCCAATAATACACTGTGATCAGGAGAACAGATATAATCAATATGATGATATTCATTTACAGGGGTAGGGGTAATGCCTTGCGTTTGACAGCAAGGGGTGCTATTGTCATGAGGTGCATTGAGAAACTCACCTCAGGTGGAAGCAGCCCACAAGTTAGCAGGGGCATCAAAAAAGCTGCTCCTGGAGTCCAAATTCTGATTTTTAAATTGGCATTGGCATTTTGGCTCTGCTAGTTTAGAGGGTTGGTGCAAGGGGGGGGGGAGAGCATTAGAATGCCGCCTCAGGGCGCAAGGAGCCCCCCAAAAGAACCCCTGTCAGTCTCACCTTTCATTTTGCTGTCACACATGGACCCAGCCAAGCCACCTATATCCATCCACAGGAATCACAAGGGCAATGTGATGTTTAGGCAATTTGGCAAATGAAAAGAAATCATTAAATAGAGAAAGGATTAACTGGATAAGAAAAATAACTACAATTTAGATTTGTATTTCTCTTGGCACCTGAAGAGCAAAGTTAATGGGGGTGGATTTTTAATTTTAAAACATGATTTCACAAATTATGTTTATTAAATCACCACAATAAAGTCATCTATGTTTTCATTTCATGATTCATGATTTCAATTTAAAAAACCTGTTTAATTTTGTCATTCATAGTATGTCAAGATATATACACAGTAGATGATCTATGTATATGTTTATCTAGATCAATGATATGTGGTTGGAACGAGAGGACTCTCATCTCCACTACTTGCAGGGCACCTAGCATCACCAAAGTCACAAAATAAAACAATCCAGAAAACATTGCATTGGATATGAAAATGACTCCTGCAGATAAGCCATTAAATATTGCTATCAACTGTTATTGACCCTATTAAACACAGATCATTGTGCTTCTTAATTACGTAAAGTAAATAAAACACAAGTACAAAGAGGGAGGGGAATATAGGTCAGTTCATATTGGGATCATCTGGAAATTAAAAGTTGGTAATTAAAATGGAGTAATAAACCATATCAAGATTTCACTCTTATTACAAATTAATTATATAGCTTAATAAAGGGCACAATGATCATTTTTCATACTTTCATTGTTTTTTTCTTTTTTGTTCTTTCTTTTATATGAGAGATGTGCAGGGAACAGATTTGGTTTATTCCTTTATTCTTTGAGGCTCTGGAGAAAAACAGTAAATGATTTCAAGACACTTGGGCATATTATGAAGGACACAACCATAACGATGAATCTTTTTATGCTCAATCAAAGTTTTTGCAAGTCCTCGAGGTTCAATGAACCAGTTAATGGAAAGGGATCCTCCAATAAGAATTATGTCTGCTCTGTTTATATTGACTTGCTGTTCTGGGATTCATACAATTATCACAGAAGGCATTAAACAGCAGCTCATTGTTAGCTCATTGATATATATGATTTTATAGCTAACAGCAAGGCCCAGTATAGCAATCAGTGGATTCTGGCATATGACAGAGGGGCTGCTCTAAGATGGGCTTATTATGAATCCCAGTCCAGACCAACTGATAACTGAGAGATAACTGAGCAGAGTACTGTCCAGAGATGCTGCCTGTACCATTAATATATTTTTTAAGGGGCCTTAGTTCCCTTTTAAGTATCGCTCCATCTTACATGTACATACCTTGCAAATGTCCTGCTTTTCAAAGTCCCAATTCTCAGCCATATTCTGCAGTCCTGGATAGTTTGATTAAAGTCCTGCTCCTCACAAGTTCCCTCCAAGTGTTTTCTTTTAGTCTTACTCAATGAAAAAGTGACAGCACTCATTATAAAAAGCACTGGCAACTTGCAGCCACCAAAATATGAGTGTCTGTTATAAAACAATGTTGCACAGTGTCAGACAGGGATGCCAGGGGCTCACCAGGAAAACCTTAGAGCGTGGGCCCACTTTCCAAACTATTATTCTTCCTCTCCTTACTTAACCTCTATATTCTCCTAGTCTTTTATATCAACTTTGTCTATTATTCCATTATTAAGCATTTGTTTCTAAAGAAATAGGGAATGACCATGACCTGGGCCCACCGGGAGTTTTTGTGGTATCCCGGTGGGCCAGTCCAAAACTGCTGGTGCAAGAAGATCTTCTTTATACTTGTGATGTTGCCATTCCAAACAAAAAGGGGCCCTGCCCGAATATCGAACTGAATCCTGGATTTGGTGCATTGCTAGATTGTGTTAAATTGGTGTGGCAATGGGGGCATGGCTAAAAGTGGGTTCAGCCAAATATTCTGGTTCATTATGTCCCTCTTTTGATTTTTAAAATTTGGAATGATGCATATAACCTTATTTTCCTTATCTAATAAGTAGGGACACCAAATTCCCTAACAAGTCATGGCCCAGTATATTCATCTATATGTCCTTTTACATTTATTTCCACCTTAAATAGCCCCATACATATTTTTGTTTAAAGCATGTTATATTGATATAAATACTGTATACTCTTTTGCACCCAAAGTAAAATGTCATTGATGAATAGCTTCTACAGGATCTAGATTTACTTCTAAATGTTAGAGGATAACCCTTTTCAGCAGGGTGGACTTAAGTGAATTTATTCGTATAATCCATAATTATCTTCAACCTTTAACTGGATTGCTAAAAGCCATAATAAGAATTTCATATTTTTCTTTTTCTGATAAATAGTTCCAGGACTTTACCTCCAATCTTTCAAGTGGCAGTAATATCAATACATTTGATTTTCCTTACAGCTATTTAAGATAATGAGATATTTTTTGTTTTTCGATAGTTATGAAATACAGGATATTCATAAATCTGATTGGGTCTCCTGGATAAGAGGTCATTCCATAATATGAAGCAACAAGCCTTAAGGCTACCTAAAACATAGAAATGCAACAGGATTGTTTTGCCATTAGCTAAGAGATATTCTGACCCAGGGCTATATCCAGTGCCACCCTAAGCAACGGACCTTATAGTGTCCCCAATATAATGATGTGACATAATGCATATGTGTGTGCGTGACATCATTTCCAGTATACGTCACCTCCATCCCGCCATGCTCCAAGGCTACACTCCTGCGTTTTTATGCTACTTTTAAAAATGTGTTCAGTTATTAACGCACCGGAGGGCTACCCCCTAAAAGTTGCCACCATAGGCACAGGCCCTCGGGTGCCTATATATATAGATATGCCCCTGGTCTGACCTGCAGGAGTGCAAGATATTAGGGCCTGTTTACAATTCCAGAGGGAGTGGATTAGGCCGTTTCAGAAGAATTTTAAAATTACAACATACTGCGCCAAATAAAGCAAAAAGTATAATTTATTAAGTTAGGTCCTTAAAAAGCCTTTAAAGTTTTGTATAACATGGCACTTAGTCACAGGTTACATACACGGTAAGAGAAGAATTAATATAAAGGGATTACAACCAATAGGAACACAAGGGGAGACGGGTTAAAAATAAGGGGAAAAAAACACAAAACACTATTTTTACTTTATTTGGCCCGGTAAGTTGGATTTATTTCGGGCCTGCTCATTTTTGCTGAAATGGTCTAGTCACTTCCTCTGGTTATAGGTTTGGGTCTTGGCAAAACCCACCATTTATTCTGGTGAGTCTATACACTGCTTACATGTACGGGATTTTTCTTTTCCATTATGCCTATTTACAGTGCCCCACACAGTATACAAAGTGCAAACAAAAGCCACAATCAGACTGTGTTAGGCCATGCATGATTCAAAAGTTTTGGGGGGAGGCACATAGGCATCACCCCCTCCCACACCCTACCTGCCTCTACTTTGTGTGCAATTCTGAGGCGCAAGGTACGAGTGGCAGAACAGCAGCCCGCATCAGGGGCCTTGTCCTTACCGCCTAATATTTGATTGAGAGCACTAAGGGACGCACCCAAGGTAATGTTAAGGAAAATCATTATTGTGGTGTACTTTTTGTACACATTTGTGAAGGTAACTTTCCCTTTAATAGAAGTGACAATATTGTTTTAAGAGCAGATATAGCTAGACGTTGTCCGGCACCGTGAATGTTCCAAGAATATTGCTGCTTTGTTTAAACTTAAAAATGATCTAGTGTTTTGTAAATAATAGACCCCTGCCTAAGTGCGTAAGGTGTAGGCTGCATTGTAACCCTGTCTAAGATTAGATCAGAAGAGCATTCCCCCTTAACTCAGCACACAGATATATTAAATCACTGTCATATACATCAACCCGCTGTCACTCCAGGAATATCCAGAGCAGAAAATATATTTGGGTTTCCAGGAACATCTAGTACTTTAAGTCAAGGAATATTTGTTATAGCCGCTCTATAGTTAGGATACGTGAACCCAAAGCATAGTGTTGGGTGGTATAGTCTAATCTGACATTGAGGTTTATAGGGCATTAGTGCTTGAGGTTGTAGTCAATATTTTCACTGAGGAAATATAACCAGAAAAGTATTAGGAGTTACAGTAATAGCACTATATTTTTAGCATTACCTACCCTTTAAATTTTAAACTGTATGAGAACACCAACATTGTTACTCAAATTGAATTTACATAATAATGTTACCTGCAGAAAAATAAACAGAAACAGTCCTGTGTCTTTTATAGGTAACTCATATGTGGGAAACGTGAGTATTATAGAATGAGATATAAGAAAGTGCATTGAAAAGAGTGCATTTAAGTTGCATGATATGGTTTGCAGAGGGATACACACAGGTAGGGTTAATATTCCTTCTCAGCCATGTAAGTAAGTGGCAGCTGAGAGAGGAGCTAACTAGGAAGGTAAAAGGGCTATGTTACCACACTTTAGAGCTCTCTCTGGACATCTCCTAGAGTGGAGGGAAGTGTGGTGGTGCTGCTGGGAGAGATAGTGCCTGGCAGAAGGGGCCAGCAAGAGTGTTGCAGAGGCTGGTGAGCCTGAATCCCTGGAGGGAAGAAGGGACTGGCAGAGGCTTGTAAACCTGAGTCCTAGGAAGGGAAGCCAGCAGGGCCAAGTGAGAAGTCAGAATGCTCCGAAGTTCCAGAGGGTGAGAGTTTCCCTGGATGGTGAGAGCCCAGAGGGTGAAATGTACTCTTCGATTTTCTACATTGAAGTTGCTGAACCTGAATATGTTCTGTTGCCTTTTGTTGGGAATGCCCAATGCCTAATAAACCTGTGTTTTGTCCGAAGCCTTGATATCCCTGTCTCTAAGCTCAAAATCCTATAGAAATATAATAGCATCACCAGGATATACCCTGTATTGTCTCCTTCTTGAAGGCTCCAAAGATAGAAGACATGGTTTGCATGTAGTGGGGGACTTGGTTGGAATTGTGGGCAGGGATTTGTCATCATTTGAACAGGGTGCATCCAGTGCATGGTCATGCATGCAAGGGGATTTTTTTTTCAATGGGGCCCAATTTTTCTTGTTGGCATGGCAACCCAAGGGCCCCAGCTTATAAGTGACCTAATAACTGTGGTGCCCTAGGGGGAGGGCTCTGCTTATTTAGCAGTATGGGATCCCATAATTACTTATGGTGGTCTTGGCCACTCATATATTGTGCTCCCTCTCCAATAAGCAGCATCCGCACTATCATGAATCATCTTGTTGTTTTATAACACACTGAGCATATTCACTGTATCTAGTTTATGACCTACACCCAGACTGCTCAAAGCTCCACTCAGCTCTTCAGATGACATCATTATTTTAATATGCTCTGCCCCCTGAATATGTAGTACAGTGGCCCACTATATAGAGAAGGTTGGACAGCACTTTAAGGGAATTGTTCACCTTTAAATAATCTTTTATTATGATTTAGAAAGTGCTATTCTGAGACAATTTGCACTTGGGTTTCATTTTTTATTATTTGCATTTTTTTGAGTTGAGCTTTTTATTCAGCAGCTCCTCAGTTTGTATTTTCAGCAATCTGGTTGCTTCAGTCCTAATTAGCCTAGCAACCATGCATCTATGTGAATAAGAGACAGGAATATGAACAGGAGAGGGCCAGAATAGAAGGATGAGTTGTAAAGTAGCAATAACCCTACATTTGTAGCCTTACAGAGCATTTGCATTTTTAGATGGGGTTTTTCAGAAGTAGAAAAAAATAGAAATTAAGGGTAATTGAAAAGTTGATTAGAATTAGTCATTCTATAGCATACTAAAATTTAACTTATGTAAAGCTGAACCACCCCTTTAAAATAACAAACCTTTTGTCTTTCCGTTTCAATCTTGTCTTTTCCATTTCAATCCCATAGTGAAGTTACACGTTGGAGCCTAGGGACTAAAAATATGCATGGATTTGTGGTCCTCTTTCCCAAATGAATTGTTTGTCTGGACTAAAGGGTCAGTACAGGTATGGGATCCAGAAAGGCTGTCTCCCATAGACTCCATTTTATCCAAATAATCCAAATTTTATAAAAATAATTTCCTTTTTCTCTGTAATAATAAAACAGTACCTTGTACTTGATCCAAACTAAGATATAATTATTGAAAGCAAAACCAACCTATTGGGGTTATTTAATGTTTAAATTATTTTCTAAAAGACAAAGTATGAAGATCCAAATTATTGGATCTGGATTGGATTGGACCTGTTAGAAAGGTCAAGTCAAAGTAATGAATAAAACAATTGCGATGGGGAAATGTGTGCACATCAGTTATTGGTAGAAAGGAGAGTTTTATAGAAGTGCAAATCTTATGTAGGAATTCATATTAACTGTTCTTGCATGCTAGGTCATCATATTCACACCATTGTAAAGGTAATCTCAACGTGAAAGTTTTAAATCTATATCCCCGTGCAGTATGAGAGTTTTAGGCATAAACCATATGCCACATGTCAGAGGCTGTGATACTTTGTGTCTGCTTTTTTTCCCCCTTTCAAATCCCAATCAGTGCTGTTTTAGCCTTACAATTGGTACTGTACCTGGGCTGTCAAAAAGCTGATCCTGATAACTTTAGAAGTTAAATCTCTTTCTGGAAACGTGTCACTGTTAGCACTAGTTATGTCCTGTTCCACTAAGAAGAATAAGAATATTCTTTGGCTTTTTCCTTTGTACTGTTGTATCTAATCATTGGGCTGTCACAACAGGCTGTTGGGAAATTGATGCTACTGTCATGTCCATGATAGTTGTAGCCACAGGGTTCCCCAGCATCAGTAGGCACAACTGTGCAGGAGCAGAAAAAGCAGAATGGATGAATTAGCAACTATGTGGTGCAGGAAAGTGTTTGAATTGCAGCTGTATGTAATCTCTTTTGAGTCTATTTTGAAGCAGTTACTTTTGTGGGTGCGTGTGCGTAAATGACTCCTTGAATGAAATATCTTCCTAACATGGATATCTCCGCCTGTTCTGATTTCAATTCCCACCCTCCGCAATATACCTGGTTTGGCAGGGGAAGGGGGTGATTGGTTGGCTGCTTATGTTGACGCCTGCATAACCAGCTACACATTCTAATGAGTTATCAGTAGGGTAGACATAGTTCTTAGAGAGCCTTTGTGTGTTCTGGGTGTAATATGGAATGGCTGGGGCATTTTATATTGGGGCCCCATTCTACTTTGTTGTAGGGTTGCCACCTGGCCGGTATTTTACTGGCCTGGCCGGTAAAAATTATTGTTGATCCCAATGTAATTAATAGGGAAAAACAATAAAAATATAGGAAGACCGGTATTTTTTTTCCAGAAAAGGTGGCAAAACTACTTTGTTGGCAGTCCACATAACCCAGGGAGTGGACTAACATGTGGGGTCCCTGGAGAGAGGATGGTCCTGCTTACTTATATTACAGGGCCCCATGATTTCTGATGGTGTGCCTGTCTGAAGGGAAGGTGTATGCTTCCATTCATATTGCAAAAGCATACTGACTGCACCAGCTATCACAAAACCCTCTCTGACCTTACAAAAAGTAAAAAACTGGGGACCACTAGGTAAGTGCCTTTCAATGCACTCATTTATTAGGTTAAGTTTTACTTAAGCTTTAATTATATTATTCATGGCAAATGCTAAAATGGTGTACATATGTATTTGTGACCTTTTATAGTGCTAACCTTGAGTACAGTCCAAAAATCAGTTTAAAATGATTCCACCCAGCCTGTTGGAAGATTAGCAAATGCACTCGCACACCCTAGCCTTGGATAGAAGATAGTCCCTGGTGCACAGCAATGGTGGAATCGGCGTCCCACCCTGAATTGACGAATCAAAAGGAAATTCACTGGCACACAGGTAGTACTAGCAGGGTAAACCCTTGCTATTTTATTCAATAGTTTGCAGCATGCAATGTTTCGGGGTAACCCCCTTTATCAAGCATCAAACATCTTGATAATGCTTGATCATGCTTGATAAAGGGGGTTACCCCGAAACGTTGCATGCTGCAAACTATTGAATAAAATAGCAAGGGTTTACCCTGCTAGTACTACCTGTGTGCCAGTGAATTTCCTTTTGATTCGTCCACCCAGCCTGTTCCCAGTTCTTAATGTGCATGAGTCATGTTTTTCTTTCCTCTGTGCCAGCTTTGCCCTATCATTCCCCACAAACATGGAGGACCCATCTAATGCGCACCAGCCTTTGTTTGCTATTGAAACCAGCTTTCCCTTCAGGGACTGGAGCAGAGTTATGTTTCTTGGACTGCTCTTGCTCTGAGAAATGTTAAACCAGAGAGATAACTAAGATGTGTCTCTACAGCAGCTGCTGAACTACAATTTCCAGCATTATTGGCCATTTGTTTGCTCATATATTCACTGAATTTAACAATGTATTCTCATGGCTACAGGGCCACATTAGACCACAGATTCGATCATATTCCAGTGGATTTATATTCGCACAACAATGGGGGTCTATTTATCAAGCTGTGTAAAAAGCGGAGTGTAACATTACCAGTGATGTTTCTCATAGCAACCAATCAGATATTTGCTTTTGTTTTCTAACTGTTGAAATCAAACCCAGCCCATGGGTCCACGTCTACTTTCATACCTGTGCTCCCCCCATCTCTGATGTCACTGAGGGGATGGGGTGGGGTTCAGAGCACATTTATAAATTAACATCGCTGAATGTGGGGCATAGTTAGGTCACAGGCAGGAAGGGCAGCAGGAAGAGCTCAGCCTATAGCTGCTCACGGCCCCAAAATGTTGTCTGAGTGCAGTCCCGAACCTGCACATCAATAATGCTGATGTATTTAGGAGCCAGAGAATAGGTGGTTGGTAACAGAAGCTGATGATTAAATATATGAGCAAAGAAGAAGCTGAAGTACAAACTTACCTTGATTAGTGAAGAAAGGAGTCTCAACAGAATACGATTATAGTGAATATTTACCACTAATGGACAATATAGATGCCACACACACCATCACAAAACTCTACAGTTCATACACAAATTTTGATAAGGGTTGGTTTATTGCACACCATATAACTGCAAATCTGATGGAAGGATTCTATTTATAAGGCTTCCTAAAGTTCTCAGCCTTCATCCTGCAATGTATTAGGTAGGTATCTCCAAGTCAGATGTTCTTGTGCATTGTGTCACCATTTGCAGGGATAGAGAAGTGTAAGCAGTGGCTTAACTATCATACAGCAGATCACGGTGGGACCCGGGGACAAGGGGGCTGCTATATGGTAGTTTCCCGTACCTTAAGTTTAAATTCACCAGGGGGGTTGGCTGGTATTCAGAACAGGGAGGGGTTTGGTTGAAGGTGCACAAGGTACGCACTGAGTGTATTTATCATTAAAAAATGATATAATTTAATGAGCATATGTGTAATGTAAATGGATCATAGCAGACTGGATGAGACACTTTGCGGTGCTGTGGGATCAGTGAAACACCAGTGATTGTAAGACTTTTTCAGTTCATACCCCCTTTGAGGTTTAACCTTGGGCCAGGACCCAACTTAATTCATAACAAGGTTACAGATATAAAATAATATTGGTTTATGAGTATTTTAGCCACAGTTACATGAATATCTAGGACAGCAAATATGTTTTTATTCAAAATCTCACCAGAACTAGTCTTTAGTCTGGTCTTTCAGTGGAATATTGCAGAACATAGAGGCACACTCCTGAAATCTTCCCCTAACTGACATTAGACTGAACAAAGGAACAATGTGTATAGAGAATTTATCCTAAAGTTGGCCAGGAGGTTCAGACCATGATACCTGCAATCCGTGTGCACTCAAGATCACCGTAACAACAGAACAGAACAATAGAATGGTGGTCTGAGGGTCAATCAGTCAGATACTGTGCGGATTAGCCCCATGTATGGCCAATTTAAAGGAACAGTAACGGCAAAAAGTGTTTCATGTAATTAAAATATAATTTACTGTTAGACTGCACTGGTACAACTGGTACGTTTGTTTCAGAATGTCTACAAGCTGATGTGGGGCAGCCATTCAAAGCTGAAAAAGGAGAAAAGGCACAGGATACACAGCAGATAACCGTAATTTACAATGGGATTCAACAGAACATATCTGTTGTCTACTGTGTATGCTGTGCTTGAATGGCTGTCCCTATGGCTACAAACCAGCTTGTTTATATAAACTATGATAGAGTTTCTGAAGCAAACACACCAGTGTTGCCAGTGCAGGGCAAAATACATTATACTGTTATTCCTTTAAAACACTTGCATTTTTTGGTGTTTCTATTCCTTTAAGGTGCAAGTAATCTATACTGTTTCGATGGTAGCATGGCATGGATAACCCATTTTAGCTGACACTTAGAATACAGAAATGTTGCTCCTGGCTCCCTAGTTGGCCCCTAGAACATAATCCAGTGATGAACAGCCATTACATTACATTATCTATGGCTTTTCAGTGTGTCTAAACGAAATTTAGCAGAATGCTTTTAGCTGACTGAGATTGAAATAAGTGTGTGTGTGTGTGTGTGGGGGGGGTGATCCCTGCAGTGACCACTAAAGTAGCATCTGCTATTACTTTCCTCCATATAATTAACATATAAATTCTAAATAGCTAGAAATACCAAAATATAATTCACAAGAGAAAACGTATGCAAAACTCATGGATCCAGGAGACATTGCAATCAGTTTTTCATACTAATATATGGCAGAGCCCTCAGTACTTTTGCATAAATATTGATTTTTTCAGCTCCGGCTCATGACCTTTTATATAAAATATCACTGTGCCAAACTGAGAGAACATAGGCAGTATTGTTTCTTTGGATTTTTCAGACATGAGTCCTTTATACAATATTAGTCATAAACTTTATAACAAGCTATGTGCCAGTTATATAAGCTACACTATAACACAACTCTCTTTGTTAATCAAGTACAGGTATGGGACCTATTATCCAGAATGCACGGGATATTTAAACATTCTGGTATAGAAGTAGTGGATCTACAAAGAAGAGTGCATAGTAAGTAAGTATATATATATATATATATATATATATATATATATATATATATATATATATATATATATATATATATAACCCCTGAATGGAGATACACCTTCACCAAAATAAAATTCACCATTTGTCATATTTAAGATATTAAAAGCACAAACAATATAAAGACACTTATGTGTCAAAACCCAATCAAAGAGCATTTAAAGGCTGCTAAATTTAAATAAATAGTCAAACAATGAGGTGAAAGGCTGTTAAGTTTAAAAATCCAGAAAGTTTCCAGCTACATAAGTCTCAAACAGCTCTCTCCTCCTCTCATACCTATTCCAGACCCATACACAGAGGGAAGAGTCACAGGAGCCTTTGAGAGAGAAGCCAGCCGCATGGCCTCCCCATTTCTGCAGGGGATGCTCTGGACATGGAAGCCCAGGGAAGAGTTCCAAGAACTGGCTGCTAGAGCCTAGGGCAGAGTTTCAGGAACCTTGGTGGGAGAAGCTGGTAGCATGGCCTCCCCTTTCCCACCAGGGGATGTCTCTTTCTGGAAGTTCCGATGGGAATTAACTGGGAGCCCGGCAGGGTTCCAGGAGCCTTGGGGAGAGAATCCGGCAAAATGGCTTTCCCATTCACTCCAGGGGATGACACTTTCTGGAAGTCCTAATGGGGAAGAACTGGCCACGGAAGCCCAGGGCAGGGTACAGAATCTTTGGGGCGAGAAGCCAGTTAAATGGTCTTCCCATTCCTGCCAGGGGATGCCTCTTTCTGGAAGTCCCAAGGGGGAGAATTTGGCTGGGGGAACCCAGGGTAGAGTCCCAGGAGTCTTTGGAGAGAAGCCAGCAGCTCTATTCCTGCCAGAGGATGCCCCTCTCCGGAAGTTCCAGGGAGTTGTAGGGGTCTTGGCATGAGAATCCAGTAGCATGTCTTCCCCATTCCCACCAGGAGATGCCTCTCCCAAGGGGGAGGAACTGGCTGCAGCAGCTCAGGGCAGGGCTCCAGGAGTCTTAGGGAAAAAAGCCACCAGCATGTCCTCTCCCATTAGGGGATGCCTCTTTCCAGAAGTTCCATGGGGGAAGGGCCAGGCCCGACATCACAGCGAAGCCAACTTGCACAACGTGTGTTGGGGGTGGCAGCTGACAGCATGATAGATGCCCCTCTGCCAGAATACCAGTGATAATAGATTTGCCTCGACTTTTGCAATATTGTGAAGTGATTACCCTATTCTGACTACCCTTTGTCGACAGGTAACCTGCTAAAGGTGTGGTAGGGATGGGGGATTGGAAATGTTTCCCAGGAAAGGGGAATTCCTTGTAAGTGCTGGTCATAAGCGTGCATTAGCCCTGCCCTTTGTATACACTGCCTGTTGCTACTTCTGATTGCACTGTTTACTGTGGTGGGCCCTGGTCTTGGAGGAATGCTGAGAAGAAACTCAATAGTTACTAAGCGTATCCTTTTGGTGTGAGCCCACCCCCTGGAGAGATTGGGGAGGTTGGGGCATGGGAAGGTAAGGGCAACCTTCTCCCTTTCTGTTCTGCACCAGTCGCAGACCAACCCGGGTACCTACAGTATCTGGGTTTGTGGGTGGGCAGAAGTGCATTGTGGCCTTCTGATCCACACCAACCTTGGGAGGTTTGAAGTCTCTGCTCACTGGAGGGAAACTGGAGTGGGAGAGGAAAGGAGGGTGCGCTGGGCCCAGCTGGTCCCATGTCTCTCCACCTGATTTGTACCTCGGCTGCCATCTATGGTATGCTGCTATCCAGCTGTGGCGGTGTGTGACATGAAAGTGAAAGCAACAAGCTGCAAGAATTAGTGTGATTTGCAGGACATTGATCATCAATACTTCAAATACACCTTATGACCCTGGGTTTCTTCCTAGGGCTACGACTGTCTAGGGTCACTCTGATGTCCATCGCCCCTGGTCTCCCTTTCTAATCCCAGGCCAGAACCCTGGCCACTCTGGTGTCTGTGCAGCAGGGTGGGAGGAAGAGTGTGGTAGGTGAAAGTGGAGTCTGTGATCCACCCTTGCTTCCATGCCGGGGTGCCCCCTTTGGCACAGACCTCACATCAAAAATGGCAATTGCTAAATTTAAGCATATTATTCAGCATAGGAAAATAAACTAACCACAATTCCTCCATTGTAACTTATGGACAGCTGGTGGAACACTTTTCATGTGATCGTAAATTTTGCAATCTATGGCAGGGAAATGGTTAAGACAGAAATGTTGCTGCTTTCCCAAAGAGAGGCCTAAAAAATATAAATTTCATTCATTTTAGATAAAGAGGGTGGTATTTGCAATTTACTGCATATATTTCCAGTCCTGCTTTTATTTTTTCAACTAAACCTGTGGCCTTAGGCACAAATCCCTTTTTATAGGTCCCTGGTCACCTGGAGTATGCAGTTCAGTTTTGGACTCCAGCCCTTAAGAGGGATATAAATGAGCTGGAGAGAGTGCAGAGAAGTGCAACTAAACTGGTTAGAGGCAGGTGCGTTTCGGGCATTAATGCCGTCTGAGGCAGCGTTCGGCATGCTGCCCCCCTGCCCCATCACGCTTACCTTCAGATTCGTCGATGGGTGTCTGCATCGCAAGCACAGAGATCGAAATTGTGCTCTCTGCGCTAGAAAAGCCGAATTTCAGGTTAATAAACAGAAATTCGACTCTTAAAGTTACCAGGAACGCCTATTTGCCGCCCCTGGTAACTGCTGGTGAGCTGCCGCCTGAGGCAAGGTGCTCACCTTGCCTCATGGCAGAAATGCCCCTGGTTAGAGGGTTGGAAGACTTAAATTATGAGGGTAGACTGTCAAGGTTGGGGTTGTTTTCTCTGGAAAAAAGGCGCTTGCGAGAGGACATGATTACACTTTACAAGTACATTAGAGGACATTATAGACAAATAGCAGGGGACCTTACCCATAAAGTGGATCACCATACCAGAGGCCACCCCTTTAGACTAGAAGAATAGAACTTTCATTTGAAGCAACGTAGGGGGTTCTTCACAGTCAGGACAGTGAGGTTGTGGAATGCACTGCCAGGTGATGTTGTGATGGCTGATTCAGTTAATGCCTTTAAGAATGGCTTGGATGATTTCTTGGATAGATATAATATCAAAGGTTATTGTGATACAAAATTTTACAATTAGTATAGATATGGGTATATATTGTTTTTTGTGAGAGTAGGGAGGGGTGTGTGTATGGATGCTGGGTTTTCATTTGGAGGGGTTGAACTGATGGACTGTCTTTTTTCAACCCAATTTAACTATGTATATAACTATATGTAAATCCAGTATTTCCTGGAAGCCTTGGTGTTGGTAACACTGCCACCTGCTGGTCATACTCATGTACTTGACCAATATGCAGAGCCAAGCAGAAGAAACAACACATTTTAACATGTTTTATTGAAAAGATACATTAAAAAAGTACACAGAGATTGAAACCTTTTCTAACGGCAGGATAAAATGTTCTAAATGACTGTGCTTCAAAGGCATTCTATTGTGCTCTGTTACCTTATGTGCTGTAACATGTCTCTCAGCTGCTAGCTTACTGGATCTGGAATTACACCTTGCTTCCATCTGATGAAATAAAAGGCTTTCATTCAGCTAGAAATGTTTATGCTCTGTACATTATTGCATTAGGAAACCACATGCATGATGTAGCACTGATCTAAACAGAATGAGGAATAATACACCCAAAGGATGCCCTGGGAGATTTGTAGAATAGGGAAACCCGTTGATATAGGCGACCGGATAATGCAAATATAATCTTGTTTATTCATTTATTATTTGCTAAATTCAAAAAGATATTGGAAGCCAGATGTCTTTGCCAATAAAATAGCTAGACATTCTGCAGGTTTATATGGTCTAAGAATCATAATGGGGAGTCATCGGGGGTTGGTGTCATTTGGTTATATTTATATATATATAAATAAATATCTTTATTTGGTTTAAATAGCTAACAATAGCTTGTCCAGAGACTCTAATGAGAAAATGTGCTTCTATGGCTCTATATAAGGAGGATAATGGAATAAAAGTTAGGTACAAAGAAAGCCTGGTACAGTGATCTGGTGCCTAACATACAGGGCTGTAATCAGAAATCAAGTTATTTGCCTGGCCACCCCAGGTAGTTAGGTAGGTTGTGCTAGTACAAAAGGTTTAACTTGATGAATGTGGATATGCGACTATGATACAAAATCACTTTACTGGGGTGTAACTATAGAGGAAAACCCCCCTTAAACTATAGGCGACCCAGTAGGACTGTGACTGATAAGCAGCTAAAATATATGTTTATCGAAATGGAAAATGTCTTGCCCCAAAGTTTAGGGGCCAAATGATCTTGCTATGGGGCCCAATAACTAGTCATTCTACTATTGAAAAGTTAATGTAGGAGATACTGTAAATAATTGAGTATAAATTCCAATATAAACAGTTGATGTAAGTGTGGGCTACCCAGCCGTACCCCCACTCAGGTCAAAATTTGACTGGCCCCCTGGCAACTGTTCCCCCTGATGGTGGCCTTGCTAACATATTTGCATACATGCACCCCCAAGTGTAACAGGGTTATTTGCCCTTTAATGCCACTGACACTCAAAATATGACCAACAGTGATGGGCAAATTTCTCCCATTTTGCTGAAAAATTTACAAAATTATTTTGATGCCTGAAACAATTCTGATGCGCATCAGAATTGTCACAGGCGTCAGTACTGTCGCAGGTGTCAAAATAATTTTGATTAGTTTGCGCATTTTCACATCAATTTCGCAAATTTATTTGACGGTGGCGAAATGCTGAAATTTGCCGCAAATTCGCACCTGGCGAATGAATTCGCCCATCACTAATGACCAAACAAGATCCAAGATGGGGAGCTGATGTGGACAACTTTAAATGCCTGGATCATTACAGTTATATGCTAAACCTCCGGGCTAAGTAAGTTCAGTATATAGAATATAGGATATGTTGCCGTATTCATTTTAGGGTTTGGTTCTCCTTTAAGTTTAAAAGAGTTATTGAGCACAAACGAATACATTTTAGGGAAGCATATATCCCCTCCTCATTGGAGCAGTGTTGAGAGTACAATCCTATGGAGTGTTATATCCCCTTTAAAGATTCAATTATACAATAAACTGTATCCTATTAAATAATAAGGATGCGTTATAACTGGACAAACCTGATTACTGAGAGGAGCGCTTTGACTTCTGAAGTGTTGAAGCTGCCTCACGAGGAAACTTGGGACGACTTCGGAAAACGAAGTGTTCCGAGTGCCACCCCACCGGCGATTTAGATTCTAGCCGGCGGGAAGGCTGACTAATCTCCCAGAATCTCCATGTGTGTCTCTGCCCTAAAACAGTATAATAAAACTAAATCAATAGGGCAAATTAATTAAAGTCACAATGTTTGAATCAGGTCTAGCAACCCATAGCCACCATTCAGACACTGGATATCAGGAATTCTACCAGCTGATTGGGTGATAAGGATTTCTAGACCTGGTGAGACTTTTATTCCATGAAATGCTATATCACCATTTCGGTTGAGGACTGTCAACAATAAGAACAAGGTGCCACTCCTCCAGTGTGTATAAAAAAAGCAAAACCATGGCTTCTTCTCATACCATTCTAACTTCATACTGCTATATCAATATTTCGAAATAAGACTCTTCTCTTTTGTACATTTTGCGTTTGCGTTACAGTAGTACATTTCATAAGTTATTTAGCGAGGATGCTATAAAATAAATTAGATAAAAATAAAATATATTATGACAACTTGATATCATATGGCTTTTCTAGTTCGGATCATCTATCAAAAAAAGAAGAATACGGTTTGGGTTGGGGTAGGGGTGGGGAATTGCATTAAAGCATAACCACTTCCCAACTGTAACAAAGCGTATTTACTGCAGAACCTAGTGCCTAGAACTATGCAAAACACAACAGTATATGGGTCTAAAACAATACTACACAATTCCCTGTGAGCCACACTTAATAATACTTCATGTAATCCACAGAATTTGGTGGTCTCCACAAAAATCATTTTTTTGTTTCTCCCATTAGTCGGCATGTTCAACACTGGAATAAGGGCATTTGGATTCCAAACATTTCAAGTCTGTCAGGAAAAATACATTGTTAAACAGATCACAGACAAGTGAGGAAAATAGGTCATGTAATCTTAAATACTCTGTTTGATATCCACATGTACTGCTGTTATTCCACGACGGTACGTTAATAAATATCATAAAGTGGGCAGGCCTCTGTGATTCTCGTCGTCATGGTTTCCCAGTCCGTTTTCAGGAGCCATGGCAGAGCACAGCGTCACCGAATGGTTGTATTCCGTCTATTTGTCTTCCACCAGCTACTCATCCCGTAGTGTTCATTGCAGCTAATACGGTGCAAATAGAATGGATGCGGTAGTCGCTCGGAGGGAGAAGTGTCCTGGTCTTATAAAAGCTGGGGGTAACATGGACCCCTGGAACAGAGAAGTGGCTGGACGAGGTGGTAGGGAAAGTGTGGAGGATACAGCAGCTGCCAGTGGAGATGAAAGAAAGGTCGGCGCTACTAAAGGTTTGATCATGTCCTTTTGGAATGCAAGTTTTGCCTAAAATAAAGAAGAACAAGCTCACATTTAAAAAAAGCTATTTTGTCACTTCAGTAACTTTAGGTACATTGTGCACACCTCGACATCGTAACTGTTGCTGTACGGAAACTGTTGAAACCAACCTACACTACATAATGGCTACATTTTCTGAACCAATTTCTGAACCACTTGTGAACCATTAATGGTTTCTGGCCGCCCTGGTCCCAAAGCCTATGATGTAATAATGGTACTTTTTTATACAGAATTATTACACAGTTCTGATAACCAGCAGTTTTAGAGCTTACATTTTTCCTTTTGGTTCTACATCACTAGAGAGAGAGAGAACTGCCCATATTCATGGTATCAAACCCTGCTTCAACACTCTCTGACACAAAACTGGGCCCATTTACTAAGGGTCAAAGTGAATTTTCGAATTCAAAAACTTTGAATTTCAAAGTAATTTTTGGGTACTTCGACCATCGAATAGGCCAAAATTAGTTTTGAATTGAAAAAACTTTGAATATTCTACCATTCGAAAATCGAAGTACTGTCTCTTTAAAAAACTTTGACTTCGCCACCTTAAACCTGCCGAATTGCTATGTTAGCCTATGGGGACCTCCAAGAACCTATAGCCAGTATTTGGCTAAGTTTTTAGAAGTCAAAGGTTTTTTTTTAAATTGTTGGATCGATTAATTAAATTTGAATTAGATCAAAAATTGCCAAATTTAAAGGGATACTGTCATGGGAAAAAAACATTTTTTTCAAAATGAATCAGTTAATAGTGCTGCTCCAGCAGAATTTTGCGCTGAAATCCATTTCTCAAAAGAGCAAACAGATTTTTTTTATATTCAATTTTGAAATCTGACATGGGGCTAGACATATTGTCAATTTCCCAGCTGCCCCAAGTCATGTGACTTGTGCTCTGATAAACTTCAATCACTCTTTACTGCTGTACTGCAAGTTGGAGTGATATCACCCCCCTCCCTTTCCCCCCCCCAGCAGCCAAACAAAAGAACAATGGGAAGTTAACCAGATAACAGCTCCCTAACACAAGATAACAGCTGCCTGGTAGATCTAAGAACAATACTCAATAGTAAAAACCCATGTCCCACTGAGACACATTCAGTTACATTGAGAAGGAAAAACAGCAGCCTGCCAGAAAGCAGGCACAAGTCACATGACTTGGGGCAGCTGGGAAATTGACAATATGTCTAGCCCCATGTCAGATTTCAAAACTGAATATAAAAAAATCTGTTTGCTCTTTTGAGAAATGGATTTCAGTGCAGCATTATGCTCGACTAGCACTATTAACTGATGTGTTTTGAAAAAAACATGTTTTCCGATGACAGGATCCCTTTAATGAAAAAAAAACTTCGACTATCGAATTTCTATAATTCGATGGTCGAATTTCGAAGTTTTACCACTTCGAAATTCGACCCTTAGTAAATGTGCCCCCCACAGTGTACTTTTTCACTACTCTGCACTTAATAAAAATGCATCTTGCACTTAAACTTAATTCAGGGAGAAAGTCCAAACATTTGCAAATAAAAGAATTTCATGGCTGCATATTCTGTAAAAGGAAAACTATAACCACCCCCCCACAATGTAGGTCTCCATTAAAATATATTGCATAAAACAGCTCATATGTAAAACCCTGCTACATGTAAATAAACCATTTTCATAATAATATATTTTTTAATAGTATGTGCCTTTGGGTAATCGTAAATAGAAAATTGCCATTTTAAAAAAATAAAAGGCCCCTGGGATCATAGGATTCACAGTGCACACAAACAAACCAATTAAAGACAAGAGTTGTGTCTTTTGCTTTTACATTTCGTCCTGTTACAGTTAGAGTTGTAGTATTTCTGGTCAGGTGATCTCTGAGGCAGCACACAGACCATCACAAAATGGTGGTTCAAGGCAAGAGACGTAAAAGAGCAATATTTGCTTAAATATATATTCCAGTTTGGTAGGATTATTTAATATGCCACTTCATTTGATATAAACTATCTGTTGCTTAAGTATTCATTTTGGGGGTATAGTTTTATTTTAAAGGAGAAGTAAAATCTAAAAACAAATTTGGCTACAAATGGCATGTTTTATATACTGAAGTTACTTCTGCATCCTAAAGATTCAGCATATCTATTACACTAATGATCTATGCCTTCAAAATTGTCAGAAAAGTTCCCCATCTTTAATTAGTGTCAGTGATACTGCAAATGCTCAGTATACACTGTGCAGGTGTTCAAAAGTTTAAATAACAAGTTAACTTTTTTTTCTCTAAATGACTCTAAACAGCCCCCAGACTAACATACCCTTCTCTCAGCATTCAGATTTATTTTGTCTCTCTATTACAGCCAGTCCAAGTGCAGTTTTTAGTTACTCCCCTCTCTAGTGTGAAGCTCTGTCTCTTGCTTTCTAAACACTCTTCTCTCTGACTATGAAGAGCTCAAAAAGGTGCCTACCAGGCACGCTCACTGCCTCTGCTCCAATGGAAATTAATCAAGCATGCACAGTAGGCACCTCATTTAGGAGAGAGAGTATTTTAGGGGATTTTAATATAAAAGGTTTACTTATCCTTTGGGGTTCGTGACAAATCATGAAGTTTACACGTCATACAAGCCGATTATGCAATTCTGATGCAGAATATACTAATTTCTGAGCTGCCAAAATGTATCCATGTCTTCTGGGCCACAAGCGAGCACGGAAATGAGAGCCTGGTCATTTTTTTCATCTTGCCTAATGAACTGCATTTAAAAGCCATAACAATGAATGATTAGGGTCCATTAATCTCAGCAGAGATAACTAAACCCTAACAATGATTTCCTTTTCAAAATAAGCCACAAATTGGCAAGATTATTTTTGCACCCTGGCAGTGAAGTTTCCCGCTGTTCTGTGTAGACATTTATTGTCGTTGTAAGAGCATTACCACTTTATAAGTAAGGAGCAGCTGTGCTGTTAAAGATTTTTTACTTGATTCTTAAATTGCACAACTTCTTTCAATATGTTTCCCAATAATACAAGCCTGATTGCATCTTTTTTTCATTTTCTTTTAGTGCAGTGTCTGCTTCACCAGGTTGCTGATTGGAGCCCTTGACCCCTGTCAGGTGCATAAAGGAGTGGCTTTCTACAGCCAAAGCTATTACACGTTCTTCAATTGTGGCTCCACAATATTGCAAATTTGAAACTCAGAACAAAAGCCTGGCATAGGTACATCAGAAACAAATTGTAGACTGATAATACACGCAGCCTATATATATATATATATATTGTACCTGGTTACCTTCACCCATTGCTAATTCCATTCATCACTACCAGTAACAAAGGTAAACTATAGGTAAAGGTGTTTTATGAAAGATGAATACAGTGAGAAAACCTGGATATGTTAATGTCTCCATGAGGTTTCTCTTTCTCACCTTTTCGTTTCCATTCTGAAGAAACCTGTGCTTACAGGACCCCATTAAGGCCTGGGTCCATATTCGCTACCTAACTTTCTGAATGTTGTAAAACCTAAGAAATAGTGGAGGATTATGAATACAATACTGACAAACACTGAATACAAAGTATTCATGGGAGCAGATGCAGATCTCTGTGCCCCCAAATGGAGTGTAGAGACCTGCCACAATTCGTTTTGCATCCGATATTCGCATATTGCACCCTACTTTACAATTTGTAAATGACCCCTTGTGTGTTTGAAGGGCCACAACATGAGATCTGGAACCCACAAATAGATTACTGGAAGCCTTCATTTCAATTCTTATGTATAGTCAAACCTGTTAAAGCACAAATGATTATTTATTTGACATCATTAGTAGATATAAATATACTTACTGCTAAAATACTTGGGCTACGCTGGAGTTTGTTGTATGGGCTATATTTGGGCTTCATGGGTTTTCCTGCTACTCGGTCCTTATGCCGCCTACTAGAGATATGCTGAAATGAGAAAACACAGAGTAAATTTGTTAATTTGCCAATAAAACTAGAGAATGGAGAACACAACATTCGTCATAATTGGTTATAATGATTTAATACTGAAACAAAAAGTTCCCAGGCACCCTTCTTTGCATTACCTGCTTTAACTGTATTTCTGAGTTGACATGTACATCACAGATTTCACAATGGAAGGTTTTGTTCTGTAATCCTGACCCTTTGCTACCATTTTGAAGCTTTAGTCGAGATCCAGACCTGGGGTAAGACTTGATGGGACCAGCACCATTTCGTGCTTCAAGCATTGTCTTGTGTTTTGAGCCTATGTACAACATGACACAGTGGTAAGTAGCATATTTAATCATAATCTAGTACAACAGAGAGCAAATTCATTATGTGCTACCTACAATAGAATTGCACAAGCAGTTGTGTGCATCTGCTAAAGAAGCCTATGCTATGCTGAAACCCAGTTCAGATGAAAAGTGAACAAGTCATTAATACATGTGATTTGTCTGTAGTGCACAAATGTCATTAATCTCCTAAATTACACATACGTTGATTCTGATTTATGCAGTGATTTGCTATTCTGAGCTGTGAATAGGAAATCTATGGTTTGTATGCATTTTATGAATAAGTTCAAGGCAACCAACTCCCAACTGATTCATGGCTCAAAGTTCCCAAATGTCTACATTTATGTTGAGACTTGAGGGCTAAGTACAGCTCATAAGTGTAAGCCATTATCTCCTCAATTCAACTGTTTGGTCTGATATAGTTCTATATTTATGCATATATAAGTATACCCTTATGCTGAAGAAAATCTGCACTTTTTATTGTAAGACCAAGCTTATCCTGAAACGATTGTTCAAATGTACAATTTGTTTATCAACTAAAACAACCATTTCAAGCGATATGATCTAGTTGAAGCTAGGAAAACTTTGGGTAGCTGCCTGCTTGGCTCTGCAAACGATTGGACAATAGGTATATTTCTAACCTGGCTGACCGATTTTCTGACCGATGTTGGGGTGAAAAATCATTAGATGCACAATCTCACCCCACTAACCTCACGATAATTTGACAGATTCGTCAGATCGCACTACAGTTAGTCATTAGGGGGAGAAAAATCTTAACGTCTATGGCCACCTATAGGTCTTATCTTGGTCAACGTTTTGGCTCTTACACCAGCCTCTTGATAATCCTTCCGATATGGGTAATTTTTAATATCTGAATTGCATTCAGCTGTAATTCTTCTCATACACATGCCACCATTCTGTCAAATATTTATAAAAGTATAAGTCTACATCATGTGCTCATGTGTTGGGTTCAGCTAGCTCTAAGATCTAAATTACACTGTCACATTTTTTTAAAAAAAGAGGGATGGTGCTCTAGACTGTAGAGCTTACAGTTTACATGTAGGTTATTTTGTTTCATACACAGTAAACAAAGAAGCAAATGGCACAGTTCACAAGGTTACCAGTAGCCTCTACCCTTACTGCAAGCCGGTCATTTAATGGAGGTGTTATAGTACAGAATTTAAGTTTTCCCTAAAGAATGAATCTGAATCTTTACTGTAAATGCTATGAATTAGGGATGCACTGAATCCAGGATTTGGTTTGGGATTTGGCCAGGATTTGGCCTCTTTCAGCAGGATTCAGATTCGGCCAAATCCTTCTGCCCAGCTGAACCGAATCAAAATCCTAATTTGCATATGCAAATTAGGGGTCGGGAGGGAAATCACGTAACTTTTTGTCACAAAACAAGGAAGTAGAAATGTTTTCCCCTTCCCATCCTTAATTTGCATATGCAAATTAGGATTTGGATTTGGTTCGGTATTCAGCCGAATTTTTTGCAAAGGATTTGTGGGTTTGGCCAAATCCAAAATAGTGGATTCGGTGCATCCCTGCTATGAATCCTTGCAAATATGCCATGAAAGCTCCATAGTGACACCCTTGGAGGGAGACAGGTGTGCTGTGGGGTTAACGACAAATGATCCCCCACAAATATTTTACTGTCTCTGCAGACTGCACTTATTCAAATATAAATAGTGCTCATCCTGTGATTATTGAGGGTGTTATGTGTTAGCAGCAATTAAATCAGATGAAACCAGCCAGAACAATGTTTATAATAAAAGGTTTCACACTGAGCTGTTGCTAACAGATATTGTCAGTTGTATGTGTTCTTGTTACTCTTCCTCTATTTTAAGAACAATAGATTATGGAAAAGCAATGATAGCAACAGCCAAAATGAGGTGCGCTAATTATTTTGGTTCAAAGAACAATAACACAACTCTAATGGGATTTCTGTCTTAAAAGTGACAACTTTTCAGGTGGCATAACAGAATAATTATATAAAAAAATTGTTCTGTGGGCTAGATAAGATATTCTCTCATACTTCTTCTTTCCTCACACACACAGGAAGAAATGAAAAGGCTCCTTGAATGTGAAAAGCAGTTATTTTGCATTAAAGATATTCAGTTGGGTTTGAATGTGCCAAAATATATGTGGGCACCCTAATGCTGGCAGGGAAGAACTCGATAAAGCATGCTTGATAGAGGGGTTAACCCCAAAACGTTGCATGCTGCAATAAACCTATAAGCATTACCTTGTGTGCCAGTGAATTTCTTTGCAGTACATTGGAAGTGAAGTGGCAGATACCTCCATCAATGGACACCAGGGAGTCATTTTTTAGGAAGGCCAAGGTGTGCGTTTACATCCAAATACTTTTCCGCAGGGCAACCTAATATCATCATATTGATGGGTCCACTGCCCTTGGCTTGTTCATTTGCCTATCATATGCACACTGGTGTTCATGTGGTGCAGTAGTGTAGAAAGAACCTCACGGCACAAAGGTCTGCATGAAGTTTTCAGTGATTTATCGAAGCGGAGTGCACAGCAACGTTTCGGGGTCACCCCCTTTGACAAAGGGGGTGACCCCGAAACGTTGCTGTGCACTCCGCTTCAATAAATCACTGAAAACTTCATGCAGACCTGTGTGCCGTGAGGTTCTTTCTACACTACTGCTTTGGGGGGTTGCCGAGCCTCCATCCACGTGCACCAGGCATATCTTTGCTGACCTAGAAGGTGGGTGTGCTAATCCACACTACATTGCTTGGAGTTCATGTGGTGCAGACAGTGGGAAGAATTAGGACTATGGAGGAACCCTAACACCTCCTTTCTACCCCACCTTCTGGACAGTGGTGTGTAAAAGTGTCATAGTGGTTATTAATAGTGTCCTTATACCTGTTCTCGTAATCCTTGTCTAGTTAATGATAATGGGGGTTGGGGGTATATATTGACCTTACTCCCATACCAACTCTTAAGTTGGGGGCTATAAAAAAAGGGGTAAATGTCGAGGCTTTCTTTCAAATGGACATAGATAAATTTGACATCATTACTGGCACCATAACCTCTTACAAATGACAGTTTTAATGTACAAGGTAGGTATACAGTAGCTATAACACTGGTAAAGACTTCTCCACTTAATTGTTTTAATTGTTCTCCACTAAGTTTAACTGCAGGCTTCTGACGGGGAGCGCGTTCTAACCTTGGCAAATATACTTTAGGGAACAGCAGCAGAAGGAAGTGGCGAGGAGAACGCAAAGATGGGAACTTCAAGCATTGCTGCACTTGAAAAGTGGCTTAATCATGTCAGAACACACTTATGGGAAATGAAAGCTTAGCGGTTCAGTCAGTAAGGAGGAGATGAAACTGTAGGTGTGTTTTAAGTATTTTCACCTTTCCTTCTCCTTTAATTTATTCACTGTAATAAACACAGATGGATCAAAGACTGAGCTAAACCATGCTCACATTTGGTCATGACCTTCACCTTGCTTCTCCTCACATCACTTCTGCACATTCTTGTCTACAAGACTTCTCTCTTACTTCTGTTTTTCTCTGGAACTCTCTGCCTCGAGCTGTCCGACTTTCTCCTTCTTTCCAAACTTTCAAACACTCCCTAAAGATGCAACCTGTTTAGGGAAGCTTATCCAATGTATCTTAATTAATCAGTCATACATTTGTAAATCACAAATTTGTTTCTAAAATTGTTGTGTCTCACTTGTACCCTAACCCTTAAGCTCCCCATAGACGCGACGATTCTTCTTGCCGAACGACCGATTTTAGGGAAGCCCGACCGATCCTTTGAAATTATCGTGCGGTTAGTGGTATTCGAACGATCGTACATCTTACGATTTTTCGGCCGACATCTGTCGGGAAATTGATCGGCCAGGTCAAAAAATCTTTGTCGGCCCCAGTGCAATCTATCTATGTTTGCAGGGCCAAGCAGGCAGCTACCCTTTGTTTTCCTGGCAAATTGGTCTTTTTAGTTGATGGTTAATTCGTACGATCGTACGATCGTTCTGAGAAGATCGTGGTCTCACGATCAGGATCTGATCTTTTAAAAATCTCAATATCTATGGCCAGCTTTAGTTTTGTAAACTTTTGCGATTAGCACCCTCTAATCCTGTTGCACTTTGTAAACGTTTGATATTTGCTGTCTGTTCCCTGTTCATTATAATGCCTTTTTGATTTTTTATTTTTTTGTGCCCCTGATGAAGACCCTTAAGGTCGAAACGCGTTGGGTTCATTATGATTTGATTTTTGTTTTGTAATTTTTGTATTATTTTTTCTTTTTTGTCTAATAAATTAATTTGGTTTTTCAAAATTAGGTGTGCGATCCATTCCTTTTTCTGTTAAATATTATGGAGACCCTTATGGGGAGTCACCTTTGGATCAGCACCCTGTAGTTTATCCAAAGAGGGTGTGCGCCTTCTTTTCTATATTTTGATTATAATGTAAAGCACTGTGTAACTTGCTGGCATTATATAAATAAATGATGATGATGATGATGAAGATCTTGAGGGGCAAATATAATTGCAATAAGAATATGGTATGCAATTTCTACTTTCTATAAGGCAAGTCTAGCAGGAATTGCAATCAATGTAGCAGCTGATTACCTGTGTTGTGTGCGTCTAACTGGGCCAAGGAATTGACCGCAACTTTGCATAATGAACAGTACAGAAGTTTCTTGGCTTTTTCTTCCTCTGATTCAGAATTAATGTTTGTAGTGCCATTTGTGCTCTTTACAAGTGTTGCCGGTATCACTGCAGTTAGCGCTACTTCAGACTTGGCAATGAGCGACTTGATTTCTGCAATACCATGGCTCACCGAACTGCAGACTTTTTCCTCATCACCTGCAAGCAAATCAGTAATTAAAGTTAGCTTTTATGTACCTGTAAAGTGGCTGAGCTAAAACCAAGTTTAAAAAATAGAGTCACACCTATAAAAAATGTAGATTTCAGAACAAGTAACTTTTAAGTCAAGACATCGGTAAGTAAATAATAAAATTATACTTGTGTAGGGGATTTCATGTATCTCCATATGATCTGAGCATGAATTTAAAAGAGACATAAAGCTAGTATTCTCTAGCATATTAACAAGCACTAAAGCATGAAGCTGACAGCAACCAGAGGGGTCCATTTTAAAAGGTCCAAATGAAGTGAATTTATAACTTCCTCATTTATGTGCCCTTTCTCATGAGGAAGTTGGGGTCCATGATTGCCATCGACAAATGAGCGGATCTCCCTGTGTATGGCCAGCTGGAATGTGGACAGTGGGTGGTAATGACTACTACTATGGTACATTTGGCCTTCCCTCCTAACACATATGATGAGTTACTTATTATAACAGTGAAGAATTTTCTTCTGCCAATTGTTTTTTTACCCAGTGTTCTTTCCCCTCAGAATTCTACCATAATTGTGGCTCTACAGTGTGCCAAAGCATTAAAGGGATTCTGTCATGATTTTTATGATGTCGTTTTTATTTCTAAATTCTACTGTTTACACTGCAAATAATTCACTGTACAATATACAATTTCATTCCTGAACCAGTAAGTGTATTTTTTTTAGTTGTAATATTAGTGTGTAGGCAGCCATCTCAGATCATATTGCCTGGTCATGTGCTTTCAGGAAGCAAATGTGCATACAACTGTTCACAAATCGGATGCAAATTGTGGCTAACATTTTCAGAATTAGGATTGCATCATTTCAGGCAGGTGGCATTAAAATGAAATAAACACATGGTTCTTTTGGGGCAAGTCTGCTGACCTGGCTGTGGAAACCCTGGGATTACTACCATGTCCTGGGTGGCAATAGCTCGAGGATTCCCCAGCATCAGTAAGTGCACTTGCCTGCAATTCAATAGCAGAGGCAGTACAGGACGCAATGGTGCTTAGCTCAACAATACGGAGGTGCAAGGAGCTTGAATGGACATAAGAACCTTTAAAGAATGGCTTCAATAAGTCATTGTAATTCATTTTAATCCTGTGATGACAAAAAATATTAGCTGTGCCTGTGGAACCCAGCTTGTGAAGCCCTGTATCTGCATCCCTGTGTAGGTGTACCATTAACATCCCAGTATCTGTAACTGGTCTAGTTTGGGTGAAATATTTCTTGACCAGCAAACATCAACCCAAGGCTGTATAATATCAGCTGATATCAGCACTCCTCCATAGAAAAGGAAATTTTACACCCCCAACATTGGAAACCAATATGCTGTATGTATTATGATTATATAATGAAGCGCTTCAATAATAACAGAAAAGCAAAAACATATTTGTTCATGTTCCATGAGGTTAAATAGATTTTTGGTTCCAGCAGAGCTGAGTGTGAATACCATTGGTAAAACCCATTTCATAACACAAACCTTGTCAGCAGGTAGAGAATCACGGTTTTAACAACCCACATCCGAAAATTAGATGTTAGTAAATATTCAATGTATGCAAATGGAAAAATCATTACATACAAAAATTATGTAACTGCATGGGTAGCAAGAAAAGATCAATGTGGTTCTGTATAGAACTCTATTGATATGAAGACGTCAAGACCTTTGAAAGTACAAAGAAACTGCACTTTTGGAATGAAAAGTAATTTATTATTTATCTCATTACATTGTATGGCCTTTTAAATGGAAAATGCACATTCTCTATACATATTCCTGTATTTATTCTCTCATAGGCAGATAATTAAGCATCAGGCAGCAGCCGACTGTACGCACTATGCATTCATTCTCATACCATTTGGATGTATACAGCACATATGACTAATAGCTGCCATGCTGTTTTCTTTGGATAGACCTTTTCTATAGAAAGGCATAGTGACATCTGTTTGTCAACTTTAGCAATACTGCTTATGAAGAACACATCAGCAGGGACAGTCAATATGGCAGGGAACACTGGAGTTACTGCCGGCCTGGACCATGTAGCATTTTAAGGGTTTCCATTGTGGAATGAGTCAATAGTCACATGTGACTTGCACAAATCACTCACTAATTCCACATACCTCCCAACATTTTAGAAGTAAAAAGAGGGACAAAAAAAAATTCTGCAAGAAATTTATGGCCACGCCCCTTTCTGTGGCCACACCCCCTAATTACCATGTTCATTTTACAAAATTTGGCAGGTTATGAAAGTTTGAAAATATCCCTCCTTATCTAAACTGTTTTTTTGTGTCTCAAAATTGTTACAAAGTATCTTATTTGCACCAGTTAGCTGTTTTGGTCTCTCTGCTAAAAGCCAATTAAGTGAGAAACTTTATTTCTTTTTCTGGCTGTTAAGTGCAGAGAAAATAGGGACTTTCCAGTACAAATGAGGGACTGCGGGTTGAGCTGTCAAAAGGGGGACTGTCTCTCCGAAAAAGGGACAGTTGGGAGGTATGCTTCCATTAGTGGCAATAAATACCCAGTGTTGGACTGGGCCTCCAAGGGTCCACCACAAAACCTAATATCCAGGATTCACTCTAAGTGGTATAAAGGTGATATAGGCTTAAAGTGGAAATAAGAAAAGGGATCATGGTAATTTTCCAAGACTGGGGTCAGCTAGGGCCTGGTCCCACTGGGAGATCCTCTGGAATCCAGTTTGACCCAATCTGAACACAAATGCAAATGTGTCTTACAGGGTATATAGTCACTTTTAATGTTTTTAGAACATTATCTTTATACAACAAATAATTGCTTTTGGTTTCCATTGTGAAAGCGACTCCTCAGTTCACTCATCAGCAGTTGTAAAATTAAAAATTAGGATCAATGATCATCAAGTCAAAAAGCCCTACTGTGCCGCACAATTTAAGCCTGTGATGTTGTGGAAGAAGCCTGGCCGCTTTTTTCTTTACGCTCACTGATATCATGCCCATTGATGGCATTTGTGTCTTTATCATTGTGACTGGAGACAGGATGTTTCATTGGTAATCTTTTCAGGCTGACTGCTAACAGCTTGCTCGCCATGGGAAGCAGCACAAGTTAGTCAGCTAAACTGTGCATTTGCAGTTAAAATATGTCCAAGCACTGAATTTCAGTCGTCAAGTGCTGGCAAATGCATGCTAATTCAAATGGACAAACATCTTGGCTTAGGGAGTCATTGTACAAGCTCAGTATCTGCAGAGATGGCAATGCATTCAGAGACTTCACATAATGGCTGACACAGCTCTTATCCTGTTTATTATAAGCACGTTCAGTAATAGGGGCAAAACTGATTTAATCCCGTTTTTCTCCTTTATAGTACTATGGTTTAATGATGAAAGGGTTACATCATAACAGATGAATGGGAGGAATATGATTCAATAATAATTATTATTAAAAAAAAAAAAGTTCAAG
The DNA here is from genome assembly GCF_017654675.1 of Xenopus laevis. NCBI lineage: Eukaryota > Metazoa > Chordata > Amphibia > Anura > Pipidae > Xenopus > Xenopus laevis. The sequence continues at coordinate 70,146,510 of NC_054388.1, forward strand.
CCCCTCTCTATATATCTATTCATATAATAAAAATTGTGCTTAAAGCATGGGGACTGGCATTAATTTATATTTCACTACAAACTTAAGAAAACTGAATTAGTTGTCCCTGCTATGAAAGTGCCATATAAACTCCCATTTATTTTCCTGCCAGCCCACAGATGTAACACCCCCCACCAACCAGACTAATAGGCCACACCTCTTCTGATAGAATTACACCTATGTCAGAGGTGATAAGCACTTCTGGTCATCCTGCCAGTATGACAAGACTGTTTAGGCATTAAGTGCTATATACAATGGCATAGGTTCCTAGTTATTATTTCTAGAAGCATAGTTTTATGGTATCTAAAGACTCAAGCTCTATTTGTTTATAGAGATATGGGTAGGTCAAGGAAATGCTACTTAAATGTAGTGTTAGGGGAATGACCAGTCCTGCTGCAGAATATTAAACTATATAGTGTATTATTATACATTGCTATAGACCGGGGAATTATTTTTTTTAAGGTATTGTGATATTGTGAAGATATTTTTAGTTACAACTGGCTATAACTACACTCAGGTTCTAGGGCTCCGTAGGCATAAAGTATTAGATCTTTCACCACAAAGGAAAATAAAAGATGCACTGAGAAGTGATCAATGTACAATAACATGCAGGGTAAAGAAAATGGGGAAATGATGTATAGGGTCTATAGGAATTATGTCCTGCACCAAATTATGCACTGATCTGACCATGTATGTATGTATATTTTTATTTGTATAGAGCTACTTTTGTACGTAGCGCAGTGCAGGTGAACAATAACGTGTTAAGGAGACAAGTGGATGGAGGTCCCTGTCTTATAGAGCTTACAGTCTAAGTGCCATGAGACCATGAGATTCTCACTATGACCCTGGGTATCAGGGAGATATTCATAATAACCAATGCAGAGAATCATGAAGATTTTAAATAGCTTAGCTTCCCCCACAACTGTCAAACTGCTATACATGTATATATATATATTATAAGTTCTCCAGTGGAAAGCCATCTTTTGGTAGTGTCCCCAACTAAAAGTTCACCACACACTGCTATAGCTACGACTGTGCAAAACAGAGGAATGAAATTAGGGATCAGTCACTATTTATTCCAAGTCATATAGGTCAGCATATGTTGGCTTTCTAAAACATAAGAAACCTTCAGGCAGAAAGAGAGCATTATTTATACAGGCAGATAGAAAATGAGCTCTGCAAACTGGATGTTCTTTTGCAAGAGCTTGAACTCTTCTAAATATTAGACAAGCCAACACTTTATGCAGCCTCATTAAACCTAATTATAAAGAGTACAGATGACAAATTATTAAACATTCAAGAAGCTCAACATTTAAGTATCAGTAACTATAAACCAACATTTCAAATGATCTTTCAGAAAGCATGTTTAATGGAGCCTGCTAAATCAGACAGGCACAATTTAGCCTTCTAAAGCAAACTTTATAGAACATATATTCTCATCACTTCTCTACCCCAGACACAGAAATCAGCCAGTTCTTCCAAGTTTATTAAATAACTATACTTGTAAATGAATCCCAACAAGAAACAAGTGTAAATATCAAGGTAAGGGAATTAATAAACAAAAGCGTGGTATTTAGAATAATTAAACCAGAGGAGACAGAGTCCCAATACAATAATTATAATGTCAGGCAAATTGTAAAAGGACCACAAGATTCAATCTGTTAAGAATATTCCTGCAGAAGACTAGAATAATGCAGCCTCCAGTACATAGAATCAGTAATAATTACACATTGAAAGGAAAAGCTTACTAAAAGATGAGATTAATATCAAACTGTATATAGACAGACCTGACACAGTGAATATTTGCTTGACTTCGGTTTTCACCATGGAGGAAAGAACTGACAATCAGTTTAGAAAATTCAGATACCCATGATATTTGATATCTGACCATGTCTTACAGAGGTACATAGAAAACTGAAAGGTTAGAATAAATAAGACTCCTATCACACCTGTCAAGATTTATTGTACTGGTGCCACCCAGAACTTCTCCAATTCAATGTGTGTGTGTACAGATGTGCATCACAGCACTTTGAGTCGTCATGTCATGACAATGCCTTAATAATTTTGCAGTGCCATGACACCACCAAAATGAATATGGTTTTTGGTTCCAAAACAACCGAATCTATGGTCTACTGCGTGAATGTGTCCAGTTGTAGGTGTCTTCTTCTTCTGAGTTAAAATTATAATGGAATGGATCCCTGGTTTCTGATTTCCGCCTATTACTGCCCTTACCTTCCATTGCCTCCAGCTCTGACCTTCATGTTGACATTTCTGTTTGCTGCATGACCTTTAGCGTAATAATCAATATAGTGTTCTCTCTGCTTGGATATCTACTTCTTCCTCCTTATCCACTCCTGCCAGCACTTTGTTGCTGGCAACCCCTGGCAGGGTCTGACAGGGTTTGACCATGAAATCATCCAAATGGTTAAAACAGAAGAGCCAACATGGAGTTTTTGTTGTACCATTATGGGCCAATTTCTATTTGGAAACAAATTGGAGAAATAGATCAAGGATAGGATAGAATTATAGTATGTAAATACCAGGATAATAACAGGTTCAGTGAGGAGTAAAAATAGTTTTGAATGTGGGCCTAAGGTTTACAGGTTGGGCCCCTGGTGTCCCAGACAGACACAGATTAAAGATGTTGCTTTAGGAGAAGTGGAAAAATAATTTGGAGGATGGGCCTTTCATCGACAAGGTTTTCTAGTGGACCTCTGCCATCCCTGTCCAACACTGACCAATGAAACCTTGTGCTGTCCAGAAAGGAATACTTCTAGATAGATGTCATTCACAGTAAATTTCCTCGGCATTATAACATGTACAGCTTTCCATATATATTTTAAATTTTCACCTAGTTTTCCAGGCAAAGTCTTGAATGAATAATTTAAAAAATCTGTGTAAATATTCTTTGTATCACATGTGTTGGCCCAAATGCTCTTTGTGTTTGCTCCCCCTGAAATTTGTTTTGCATATTTTCGGACAAGTCTAATTTATTTGCCTTTTTTGGATATTATAATATGAAAAGGCACTTATTTGTTAGGGAAGGCACCATATCTGCAATATTAAGAATCCATCAGAAAAGATTCAGCAGAATCCTGAACTGAATCACAATCAAATCTGAGCCCTTTTGCAAACCCATATTAGTGAAAAAAAAAAAATCTTTTAAAAAAAATGTACAGATTCCGGTCTAAATTAATGTGACAATTAAGGGTTCAGATTTAAATCTGGCCATATTTGGATTCTAAAAAACAAAAGGCTCAGATCCAAAACTGATTCTGTGTTTCTTTGCATCCCTACTTTTAATATCTGGAATCTTCTTATTTCATGTATTGTTTTGTATGACCTCCTTTTTGAATGTGTCTGTGTATGTATCAATCTATATACCGGTACTGTATTTAAGCCTCTTCCTTCCATTTTGTACTTCCTGTCCACTTTTGAGTAGAATGTGATTCAGAAAATGAGACAAGCAATGGAAAATTGCTTATAACGAAAACCTGCTTTTTCAATATTTTCTTTCAGTCTGGAAAGTTAATAGGTACCGACGTGGCTACAGTATTCTTCCTTTAAGAGATCTTGTATAGCCTCAATTGCTTTTTCTTCAGCTCGCTGTTGAAGGATTATATTTTTTCCCACCTTTATAACTTGGACAAAAAACATATCTTTAATCTTCCCTCGCTTTTATAAAGAGGCTTGTTTTGCCTTGATCACGCAGAACAGGCAATAAACAAAATAGTATGTGTTTATTCCACAGTTTAAAAAAATGCTTATCTGGAACGTAAGAGCAAAACCGCTCCTATATGCTGTGTCAGCCAAAAGCTAAATGAAAAATGTTCTTTTCTATTTCATGATATGGATTCAAAAGAAATGCAATGATCTGTAAAGCCAGATTATGGCCAGTTGCATCATTTAAAAAGCTAAACGTGGCAACTCCTCTAGGTGTGTGGGTTTTGAAGCATGCCCCATGAATGGAATGGAACTCATACGTGCAGTTAAGTTATCCAAATGACATTTTGCCCATTTAGGACAAACATTTTTTGTTGTTAAAAACCCCATTTAGATCCTGTATTTTCTTTAGGCTGAATCTATTGAAATGTGGCAAACGTTTCACCTTAGGAAACACTTTAGGAGCAGAATTACGATACAAATTGCAACTTCTGTAGCGTTCTCTCAGGGACAATTCTCATTATTTTGACTCAGAAGTGATTTGTTTAAACCCCCATGTTGAGGATTGAGGAGCCATGGTAGATTCCAATGAACTCAAGTGGCTTATACACAAGTTCCTCATGATCCAAAAAAAGGATATCAAAAAATATACAAATGTATGAAATGAGACTTGGGGAATAGCAGTGCAAATATATCCAAAATGGGCAATTAATAGTTTAGTTTAGCAGTGCCTCCATGGCCCATAACAAGATTAAAGATCTATGGATATAACACAACATTTAGTCTATCAAATAAGTGTTCAGCCTCTAGTAGTATCTAACCCCCATTATTTAAAGGGGTCCTGTCATTGTAAAATATGTTTTTTTCAAAATGCATCAGTTAATAGTGCTCCTCCAGCAGAATTCTGCACTGAAATCCATTTCTCAAAAGAGCAAACAGATTTTTTTATATTCAATTTTGAAATCTGACATGGGGCTAGACATATTGTCAATTTCCCAGCTGTCCCTGATCATGTGACTTGTGCCTGCACTTTAGGAGAGAAATGCTTTCTGGCAGGCTGCTGTTTTTCCTTCTCAATGTAACTGAATGTGTCTCAGTGGGACATGGGTTTCTACTATTGAGTGCTGTTCTCAGATCTACCAGGCAGCTGTTATCTTGTGTTAGGGAGCTGCTATCTGGTTACCTTCCCATTGTTCTTTTGTTTGGCTGCTGGGGGGGGGAGGGAGGGAGGGGGTGATATCACTCTAACCTCCAGTACAGCAGTAAAGAGTGATTGAAGTTTATCAGCGCACAAGTCACATGACTTGGGGCAGCTGGGAAATTGACAATATGTCTATCCCAATGTCAGATTTCAAAATTGAATATAAAAAAATCTGTTTGCTCTTTTGAGAAATGGATTTCAGTGCAGAATTCCACTGGAGCAGCACTATTAACTGATTCATTTTGGAAAAAAAATGTTTTCCCATGACAGTATCCCTTTAATAAAAGGCATAGAAACCATAGCAACCAATGAGATACTAGCAAAAATGCATATTCCATGTACAAGAGAACTTGAGCAAAATACACAATAGTGTATTTATAATAGTTTATGAATACACATGTTTGTACGTACGTAGGTGTGCAAAGTATGGCAACGATTTCTGAAGCGAAAATTCGGATGTAAGTAAATCTGCCCCTGAAAGTGTAACTATTGACAACAAGGCCCCTGAATTTCCTACCTGCTACTGCTCGTCTGTGGAGCTACACTAATGGACTGCATTATTATAGGTTGTTATTCTTTACCAACAGCAAATATTGATCACGATCAGTTCAGATTAAACAAGGTTTTTTCTGGCATGGATCAATTAATTCATCACAAAACCAAGCTTTCTATAATTATTAAATCCTCCCACTATTTTAAAATTAACACACTGCTTGTTTTTTTTGCCACCCCTGCTACCTAGTTTCTCAACTCGCCTCATTGGCGCTGCGCCCCTGCTGCTTGTTCATTTTCTGGGATCAATGATTCGAAAGTGTTAGAGCCCTTCACTGCCTGTAAAGCTCTAACACCTGCTTACAGCAGTTAAATGCATGAGGATGAATTGACACACTGATGTGCTCTGATTTAACTGTCAAGGAATTAAAAACTTTCCTGACAGTCAGGAAAGTGTTTAGCAGCTGTCATAAAATTACATAAGTATACCCCTGTGTGTGGAGCCCAGAGTAATTCTCTCCAAAGAAATCCTCTTATTTTTTCCTATTTATGAGGTAGAATTAAAAACTAGAAATATTAAGGTATGAATGCACAATTATATTTCTCTGTTTTGCTGAAAGAATATGATTTATCTGGATGTTGATTTAAGCCAAACTATTAAATCTAAATCTAAGTGGTAAATAATATCATAATAATGGCACTTTTTTGGGGGGGCGGGGCAATTTTGCTCAAGTAGTTACATTTCAGCTAAGTATGTTTTCTCCTTAAACTTTCATTTTCCCCCAATCCATCTTGTAATTGGCTGGCATAATACAAATCATTCATTTTCATTCTTACAAATAAAAATACAATTTAGAATATAAATGATATGGGAAGAAGGAGGGGATATTGAATGTGTGATTTTCCTCTTGGCAAGAGAAGGCTGCAAATAAGCTGCCATGTGTGAAATACAACAGTCTCGTATGCTGATATAATTGGCTCTTTGTGAAACTCTAACTCTCTCTCTATTTGATGCCATTTAGATGCTCCTTGCACAGGCACAATGGCATGCCCTTTTCCTTTGTGGCTGAACCCCGTACTCCTAATTTTGCTTTCTGTACTTAAAAGGGAATAGACATATTTAATGTCACTATAGGGTATTAGTAAATGGCCTGCCCAGCCAATAATGAATGCTCTTCCCAGGGAACAATACAAAGAGCTTTAGTTGGTTGTGGGTAGTTGCAAAAAGTGTAGTTATTTCAATATCCTTTATAGTGAATTTATCTCTTTGATCTGACAACACGAACACTTTAGTTCTTTAAAAAAAATAAAAGGATTCATTCAAAATGAAGCACCCAGAAAGCATGTCTGGATCAATGCTTTTATGACTAATATGGTTTGAAGGAGAACAATGATTATTTTGAGTGATTTAAATGAATAGGTTTTTCTATTGATTTGCCAAGCTGGACACAGCAAGTTTCCCTTCACCCCTCTCTTTATAAATGGAGTGCAGGAACAGTCCAAGCCCCTATCGGCAGGGAAAAATCTTGATAGTGACATGTACAGCGAATCATTATCACAAGCAGGGGCGCTGCACCATTGAGGCAAAAAGGCTGCTCCTGGTACCTTTAAGAGACTAATTAAGTTTTTTAAACCTCAGAAGGGCCCTTGAATTAGAAAAGGCACTGATCACAAGCAACATTTCTTTATAATAGTAATAGTTTACAATAATTATAAATGCACCACACCCTCTAATTTAGTATTTTGCTGTATCCCTAAATCTTATTTAACGGATGCGGCCAAATACTGAACGATATCGGACACCCTTTGGGCATGGACAGCAAATTGTATGCTTTATATAGGGTCTAGAATTGATTCTCCCAGGTTCTTGGAATCGGCCAAATTCGAATCCAGCCTTGGATTTGACTCATCCCTAATTATAATACACAAGAGCCATGATTATCCTATAAAGTATTTTCTTTATAAATGGTGCTTAGTGATGTCATTAGTTATAATTGGAGCTAAGTGAGGTCACACTGAAACATGTGTTTTTTAATAAATAGTGTACCCCCTCAGAGTTCCATGACCTGTATAAAAGTTTGATATGGTCATGAAGCTCCTCAGTGACTTATAATATCCTTATTTTTTTACAATAGGGGGTACATTATTCACTATAGTATAATATCAAAAGTAACACATATCATTTCTATTCATTTACTGGCTTCTAATTGATAAAATTAAGTTTAACAAGTTCATTTCACTCTATCACAAAAATGTAACCACTGTAACATGCCCCTCTATATTCCATTATTATATTCCAAAAAGAGTAATGATTTAAAATCAGCTCTAATCTGCTCAGGGTTTATCAACCTTTTTGTGATAGGAGTTAAGGGGCAGATTTATGAAAGGTCAAATTGTTTTCTGTTGAATCTTTTCACACTTTTTCTCCAGTTTCTCAAAAGTTTTACAACCTATGGGAAATGTCTCACTATGCATATTTCACACGTTCCTGCAAATTAGTACAACTGTTTACACAGCTTTCTGCATTAGAAGAGCAGAATTTCCGCCTCTGGGTACTGTCAGGAGGGGTTATTTAAATACACTATCATTGATTTGCTAAATGCTATCTGAACACAATGAAGAATTACATATGCAGCTCCTCTGGTAGGAAGGCATTGTTTCCCCCCTCCTTTTAAAACATGATTTTAATAATCAAAACTTCTATTAAGTGCCACAAACATATACACTCATGACATTTCAAAAACCTGCACAAAGAATATACAGAAAACTGAATTTCAGTACTCTTTTGCTGAGAACTCTGATTCCCACTTGAAAAATCAGTCTCAGTCGCAGAACACTGCAGCAAGGAAAAAGGCTTAATGAGAACTGATGATCTCTAATTTTGCCTCTGATAACTGTACCAAGAAATAAAATACAGCAATCATTTTGTTGGGATGTTTATAGCCGCAAGGATATTAAGTACAGTACAACATGCTTTTGATACTAAAAAAATACCTTTGAGGCTCTTTTGTCCCTTAAGAGGTGTCGCAACAAGTACATTTTCTATCCATCAATACGCGCATTGATGGAAAACTATAGTGAAATATATCTTGACCATACAATGTTCATTTGCAGACTCAGCACTAGTGCTAAATTGCCAGCATAATTGTGCTTGCTGCACCCAAACATGTTCATTACAGCTGGCACTGAACACTTGATCACGATTCGCCTTGCTTTGATCTGGGGTCAATTACAAACAATGTGGAAAGTACCATGCACACAGACTCAAGGTAGCCCTGCAGTTAGGACCTCCTTGTGGTTCCCCTAGCGCCATCTCCTCTAGAGAAACCCACTCTAATGCTGTTACTGAGTGTGCTCCATTTACACTAAAAAAATGCACTGCAACTTGCATGAGATTTAGCAAGGCAGGCATTAATTTAAATATTGCAACTGGTGCTGCATTTTAGCAATATTTTATCTTCAACGCAACTTTTTGACCTATGAACATTAAAGGTGGAGCTCTCCACTCATTGTAAAGAGTCCAGCGAATAAAGTAGTAGGAGTATGCTATATACCCCCTAATGTAAGTGAAGAGGAGAAGGCTAAGCTCCTGATGCAAATAGAAAAGGCTGCTAGTTTGGGAAAAGTAATGATAATGGGGGATTTCAATTATCCAGATACTGACTGGAGCAACAGTACTGCCAGGACAGTTAATAGGAATAAGTTTAAACAACCAGAAACCATGTTATACTGGATCTAGTGAACCCCAATGACCCAGAATGTATAGCAAATGTGCAAGTGATTAAAACCCTGGGTAATAGTGACCATTATGTGATCTAATTTAATGTTTGGTAAAAAAAAAACAAATATACACTGGGGAAAAAAAACCCCTGAATTTCAGTAAAGCAAAATTTAGCTCCTTCACAGCAGCACTTCAGAGCATAGATTGGGACATTATTTTTTCTGATAAAATACAGAACAGCAATGGTTGCAATTTAAAATAATATTTAATTCTTATTGTTCTCAATTTATTCCCTTATTAAGGGAAATACATGTAGAAACACTAAGATCAACCCTGTGTGGCTTAATATAGGAGTAAAGAAGTTAATAGGAAAGAAGAGACAGGCATTTAAAACCTACAAGTCTTTGGGTCAGAAGCTGCATTTAATAAATGTTGTAAAACAGCAATCCAGAAGGCAAAGATAGAGAATGAGGAGTGCATTGTGGCAATTTAAAAGTATATTAATAGTAAAAAGATGCAAGTTGAGAGTGATGCTCCTCTAAATAATGGTACCAGTATGGCGCCCCTGAGCTCCGCTGCGCTGACTCGAGGGGTAATTAAAGACTTAGGGGCATTTACAGGTGTTGTAACCTGTGTGGGGGGAACAGGGAGAGGGACTATGGAGGGTAGGGGTTTTCATTAGTTTGGGGGTTTAGTTCTCCTTTAAGGGGTGATATGATAACTATGTATAAATATATAAAGGGATCATAAAGTAATCTCTCTAATGCTTTACTTAGCAGTAGGTCCTTCCAACTGACACATGGGTACCCATTCCAATTAGAAGAAAGGAGGTTTGGGCTAAATATTTGGAAGGGTTTTTTAACAGTGAGGGCTCTGAAGATGTGGCATTCTCTCCCTGAATCAGTTGTACTGGCAGATAAATTAGATTGCTTTAAAGAGATACTGACACCAGCAATTAAACTATTTTTTAATCTATCATAATATTGCCTTCATCAGCTTTTCTCCAATCCATAGGTACCATACCAGATGAAAACGAATCTGAGAAAATCAGAAATAGGGTCTGGTCTAAAACTGAACTCAGCTCTCTTAGAACCCAGGGGTGTATGCCATCAGGCCCTGGAGCCTTGTTTATATACATTTTTAAGAAAGCTTTATGGATCATATCCTGAGTCAGCCACTGACTAGATTGAGCTGAGCCATCAGTGCAGTTATTAAGTGAGCCTGGGAACTCAGACTCCTCTATTGTATACACTGAAGAAAAGAACTGATTTAGCACATTTGTCTTTTTTGTATCTGTTACAACCATACTGGTACCATTATTTAATGGAGCAACACTCTCAACCTGCATCTTTTTACGATTAATATATTTAAAAAACTTTTTGGGGTTAGTCTTAGCCTCTGACACAATGCAAGCTACTGAAAAAGTACCTTCTAAATAAAACTGAAAAAACCTTAAAATAATTACATAAATAAGCTGGCCAGTAGGTAGCCACCAGAGGAACTGGGGGGAGGCCAAAGTCATGAGTGGAAATTTGGCCCGCACACAGTCCCCAACCTACTGAAGATGTGCTTTCTATGGCCTGAACCTGCCTGAACTGTAGGTAAACCAGCAGGTCACTTGGGTTTTGACCAGTATTATGCACATTACTATTGGCCAGACTTAGTATTAGTTTAGCTCTATATACTGTATGGAGCTATAAGCTATTGACTCGGTCTGAAGGGACTAAGGGTAGCTAGTGTTTAGCATATGGCTTTCAGATGATTTCCATTTTGATATAATTCATCAATAGTAATTTTGAGTAAAGGTTCCATAAGATACATAAAGGCATTGCCATGCCTTACCATTACAGCACATTATTATAAAATTCATATGCACATTTCCGTTTTCATAGAAGACTTTCTTTGAGTAATTGACAGTGTTCCTAGATACTGCAACCCGCATCTCCCACTCTTGCATTTAAGCAGCTAAGACTGATGGGAGTTTTAAACCTACAGAAGCTGACCAGCTACATTCAACTGCACTTTTTTATGTACCACATCCTAATAATATCAGCATTCTAAATAAGGTACTGGAATCAAAAATAAAACATTTTATTGACCTGATTTGTGGTTGGCTGTTGAGCTTGTAATAGCCTTGGCGCTGTCCTTGGGGGAACCATTTTTTTGCTTGTTTTTCGATGCTTCTAGAGCTTTGAGCTTCTTCCCATGTTTAGTGCCTTTGTAGTGTGCCTCGGCTTGGCTCTACAAAGGAGAATAAATCAGGCTTATTTAAGTTATGTTTAACACAACACAATGAATGATGATAAAAAAAAAGATACCCCACATGACTAATAGAAATATAAATGAATACATTCTGTATACTAAAAAATTTGTTTCAAACTGTCAAAAGAGTAGGAAGTAATTGTTTGGCAGAAATATTTTACACAAGTCTACAAAGGCACAAAGTTCAGCTCATGAGCAGGCATATCACTTGGGGCAATTCTGAATGACTTACGAAGTGCAACCTGGGCCTCATCCTGTTTTATTACTACAGAGAAAAAGGAAATCATTTTTAAAAATCTTAATTATTTGGTTAAAACCGAGTCTATGGAGATGGCCTTACTGTAATTCAAAATTTTCTCTACATTAATATAATGAGAAAGGAATAAAATGATGCCTTTAGTCCTCAGTGGAAATAAAGAGAACTCCTATACCACCAAAACCACAGTTGTGGTACTAATGCAGGGGGTTCCTAATTACCCTGTGTCAACACACACAATGGACTTGAACCTAAGAAATCATGTTAAGGTGGCCATACACGGGTAGATAAAGCTGCCGTTATCGGTCGTTTAGACAAACTTGACAGTTTGTCCGCCCGTGTATGGGGGCTTCCGACAGGTCTTCCCGATCGATATCTAGCCACGATATAGATCGGGAAGGTTTGATTTTTACCCGCCCCTTGGCGTATCGTAATTCGATTGTTCGACCATACGGCCGAACGTTCAAATTACCCCCGATATAGCCATGCCGTTAGTGGCATATCGGGGAAAGATCCGCTCGTTTGTTGATGTCGCCAAACGAGCGGATCTTTGAGTCTATGGCCAGCTTTAGACCTCATTTCAATGCTGAGCGCCAGCATTTAGAAATCATCAGCACTATTGCTTTCACTTTGAGTCAAGACTCAAGTGCTTCTGTGTGCCTACTCTGGAATTGTGGAAATGTATTCTGGATTAAAAAAACATTGCACATTGCATTAGAAATTGCACTTTGTGCAATTAATTTGTAGACACTTATTTATGTCAGTGACTTCTTGGCTATTACAGTGTTTGAGGGGCCATATTGCATTGATTACCAAAGCCAGTTTTGGTAGAAGTACAATTCAACAGCACAGGGTCAAACTCACCCTCCCCCATCTACCTTTCCTCAAATTGCACCAGCTAATTTTGCCTTTGTCTTCTTTTATATTAGTTTTTATTCAAATTTGATCATACTACATTAGAATTCTCAGTCACCCCAGAATAAAGTTGATGGATTGATAAATATAAATTCATAATAATAAAAATTCACAGTAACTTTGCCCCTTCTGTATTTCTATATTTATCTATATTTGTCTTTCTATCTGTCTGGATTCTCCTATGTAGAATGATTCTGTAACACAATGCCCCACATTTCATACCTTCTGTAATTGATCAGAGTGTTTTCAAAGGGCTGCTTGTGGTTTATGTAGAAATAACTTTAGTAAAAATGTAAAGAACCAAAGGGCTTCACTGCTTTAAAAGTTGAAAGAACTCAGTTCCGGTGCTTTCTCAAGAGATACACAGTATACAACTATTTGAATCCGTGCCCTACCAAGCACAACATATGATGATACCTAGGGGAATCTTCATCAAATTGCCTTGGGTAAAGCAAAGTAAAAGGAAAGATAGTATCTTGCAAACAAAGGGGAATGGACTATTCTAGACTGTGACAAATGCATTAATCCCATAATAGAATCCTCTCTATCACTACATATACAAGTGTTTGAAGATTTAGACTGATATAGCTAAGTAGCTAAGTATTCTCAGCATTTTAAATCACTAATCATAGCAGGAGATCTGTGTATTTATTTCCTTTATTCCTTACCTAGTGTTAAAATGATCAGTTCCACTCAGTACAGCATTGGAAAGGCTAGCCTCCAGAGCTGAGCTCACAACTATGTAAACTGATGTACAAAAGGCCCGGAATATAGAATAGATAGTTAGGCAGGTATTAAAAAGTATTTAGAAAACAAATGTTTCTAGATTTAAGCTGGCCATAAACGCAAAGATATAGTTGTACCAATCAAAATTTCGTATGATTTTCTGACCATGTGTGGTTCGTCCTAACATTTTTCGTGCCATGGCGATCAGTCATTTAGTCGATCGGATAGGTTAATAGATTTCTGTCTGCTAGCGATAATTTCTCTGCATTTATTGCCTATCTGACAATATCAATGGGTGACTGTCACTACTATTTGTCAGACATAACTTTCGTATGATTGCTGTCACAACCAGGACGTCGTTTGATTTGTTCTTTTACTACTTTATTTAATCTGAATGGTTAGTGGCCGGTCAGAAGAATGGGACATCCGATTGTTCATTGGATACAAGGGTAAAATCTGCACATCTATTGTAAACTCTATAGGGCAGAGACCTCCATCCACTTGTCTCCTTGACACTAAACTCTTAATCTTTATTGTAACTGTACTTTGTACAATTACCTTTCTGGCATTGTATTTAGTACTTATTTGTATTTATTATTGTAATGACCCCCTGTTTGTTCTACTAATTGACTGTTCTGCTGTACAGTGCTTTTCGCTAGCTCAATGCAAATAAAAATATACATACATACAAATGTTTTCATTGGTCTATAAATGAAGAAGGAAACCTGCTTGATTGAGACTGTATATAACAATGAATGAATACACAGGGAATGTGGTAAATTTATATATTTTATAGCAAGCTCCTGGAGTAGAATGCATGTTATAGTCACAGAGGAACTCATAATCCAAAAAAAGGAGCAGGCCAATGTTTACTGCTTTTTTTTGTTAATTTTGAAGCAAAAGGATATTGGCAACTCAATCACCATAAAATGATGGCAAGTATATACGATGATTCAAAGAACTCTAAGGACTCAAATACATATGTAAAAAATATAAAGACTTGTTTTTGTGCAGTTATAGTGGTTTGTGTATAATGTATGAGTAGAACATTCGTTGATTTTAAAAGATTCATGAGAAAGAGTTGGGGACATAGGCACAGGGATGTTAATTGTAAATTATAGTGAAAGGGGGAGATACACAGGGCTACTCAGTCCTGAAACTACACTTTTCAAAGTGCACTTGTAAATGAGATCTATTATGTTATGATGATTAGCCCTGGTTGACTTTTATAAAGTGGCTGAGAATGTTGACTCAACAAACTTTCACTAAGTACTTTTTAAGACTTACTTATTCTGAGGATTTTCCTAAATTGAATCTTGTTTTAATAATGGGAGACAATTCTGTTGCAATCAACAAGCTAAGTATTTGGATCTTATTAAGGAAGTGCAAATACATCAGCTCTGTTTTAAGAACTCTGCAGCTTGGCTTCCCATCGACTCTGTGCTCATCACCTGAATCTCACTAAAGTACAAGAAGACAGGGGATATTTTTGAGATCTATTATCAGGAAAGTTCTTGCCTGCATAAGGTGCCTTTTCAAATGGATATTATGCCACCAACATGGATTTATGCAGCTTAATCAAGTACAAGGTACTCAGGTATTAAAGAGAAAAAGTAAAGTCAGAAATGAAGAAGTGCTTGCTTTAACAGGCCTCAAATATGGTAAATGACATTGCTGTATTTTGATGCTTTCTACACTAAGGGCTTTAAAGATCATAGATGTGCACCAAAATGTCTGTTTGTGCTGTTTCATTTGAACAGTATATACTGTATCCATTAGTTAATGCATCACACTTTTATTTACCCAGTGGGGATGTTCTTTAACGGAGCTACTGTTTATTGCTTTACTTATCTCTGATTATAGACAATTATAAAGTGCAAATAATATCAAGTGCTGTTATAGCACATTAAGCATGTTCTTGTGGATGTAAATAGTGATGGGCGAATTTATTCACCATGCGCGAATTCGCGGCGAATTTGCACGTTTCGTCGCCATCGAATAAATTCGCGAAACACCCGTGAAAATTCGCGGCGAAAATTCGCGGCAAAAATTCGCGGCAAAAAATTCGCCCGCGTCAAAAAAAATTTTTCCGAAAAACGCCGGCGCCGTTTCGCGAATTTTTCGCCGTTTTGCGAATTTCACGCGAAATTCGCGAATTTTTCGGCGAAGCGAAACAGCGCAAATTCGCCCATCACTAGATGTAAAGCATTTGCTTCTGCTTGCAATTATAAACAAATGCAAAAAAACCAAACTGATTTGGTATTTTATATGGATTTACTAAGTAGACGCGCTAAGCAGTTTTATGTAGAACACCTTCATCCACTTTACCTGTTTATTTAAAATTAATCTTCCTGTTACAATAGTTCTGAAATGGTGCGCTTGGTGCAATTTTGTATTTTTACGTACTTTTAGGGCCAAGGAACCTCTGCCACTTCAAGACAATGGCATGTAATTGGTGTTAAATAAGCCAGCATACCGATACCGCACCTCCCAGAAGTCACCAAACTAACAGATTGCTGACCTCTTATCTGAATTAACCATTATAGGATCTACCCCCCCCCCATGCTATTAATCATAACTGAGCTGAATGTTTAAATTGTTATTGAAATGTTTATGTTTGATACCATAATCACTGCAATATCTACTCCATGTAAATATGTAAACGTATGTCTTGTGATTTTGCTTTATCACTTCAAATAAAAACAAGTTATAAAAATAAAAAATAAAAAAAAAATAAGCCAGCATAAATCACACGGCATGGCCCTATGGAAATAAAGCCTGACCCCTCTCTCGATTATGGAGTAAAGATTTGGGTATGTACTTATCCACCCTATACATTAAGTACTTGCTCTTTTGGAAAATGTTTTTCCAAGACTCAGTCCTGCTCTTTATTCAAGGCCATTGCACAAAAAACTGGGAGAGGGCCCCCTTGCTTATTTATATATAGACTATAATAACTACAGACATTGTAGGGTTTAAAGAAATCACACATTTCTGATTAAAAGGGGGTCAGAGGAAGCCATTCTTTTACCTATTCACAGTTGCAGTAAAATGAGAGTAAAGACTCAAGACACGACTTTCAGAAGGGTCTGATGGACCAACATGTTGATTCCATTTTACTCCTGGTATAAGGTGGTTTAACAGACTAATGGGGGAATGTAATAAAAGTCACAAAGTCCAAAACAATTTGCACTAATAAGAATAAAAATCCACATTTTAATGTAATATTGTTCCTTAAACTATTATTGCATTGCAAATTTTAATTGTGCACTTAAGAAGTGCTTCAAGGTGTCATAATCTTTTGGAGCAAACATAACAACTTTTGTCAGTAAGAAGTTTTATTACATTTACAGCGCATTGGCGCAAACTATTAAATGCAGTCTTCTACTGTCGGAAGTGGTCACTAAACAGTTTCCTGGTTCACAAAAGCTATATTAACTTCTCGCAAAGCAAAATTTGTTCGCGCAAAGGCATAACTTCGCATTGCGAATAGTTTTTCCATTATCGACTTTTATTACATTCCCCCGTAAAACTGCTAATATCTCAGAAATCACTAAAATAGAATGTCTATGTAAATTGCAAAGGTGCTCAGTGCACCTGAATCAATTAATTCCCTTAAAACACATTTCTTTAGACAGCCTAGCTTAACATTCCTTCATGATATACTAAAATCCACTGTCAGCTAATGAGAGCAATTGCCATTAATACCATTGATGGTATAATAATAAACAATAAATCTATACATTACTGCTCCCAGGGCTGGAATTAAGGGACAAGCCTAAGACACAACAGGTGGGTGGTTCAGCTACATGCCTATGCCTAGTTTGACTCTCTATAAATTTTATAATTCCTGCTCCCAGGCTAACTGAGAGAGAATGCAATGCAGAGAGTTCCCTATTCGTCAAACTGTCCCAGCTGTGTGTGAACCCCTAATCTGCTTCACCACCTTACTTCAATGTGACGGGGGGGGGTGTGGCTCACATTTGGCTCAGCACTGGATGCTTCCCATTTTAAAGGGCCCCAGTCTATCACACATAAATACCTTTAATTTTTAACTTGCATTTTAGATTTTCCAGCAAATCCATTTGAGGTGCTAAGCAACAGCTCTTTTGCTGATCAACCATAAAGTCCCAACTGCAGGCGCACTAGAGCATCATTTAAAGTTAATTGAAAGTTCTGTAGTTATCACAATCACGTATATTATTGTACAAGGAGTGAATGATTGCAAATTGTATAACCCCCTTCTCTTTTCTATTCTAGGCTATGCCTACGAAATCATTCCAATTAGCTCCAATCTCTGTGGGAAAAACCAGCAAATCAGCCAAATTTGAATTAAAAAAAACTAAAACAAATGAAAATAATATTAATAATAATAAAATAAACAAGTGTCACCTGGCTTTATGCTAAATGCAGCAATTTCATTACCGGAAGTCAGAAAGAGGGGGTCAAGAGAATATAGTTATACTTTATTCATATCATAACTATGGGTCTGATTTATCAAAAGATACAGGAAATCCTGAAGGCTATGTAGCAATTTAATCTGAGCTGGAATCCCTTAAAGGACATTAATATTAATCCAATCGATCAATTCAATAGGTCAATGCAATAGATTTGAGTGAAATCGAAATGTATCATTGTGGAAGGCTGTTCACATTCACAAAATCTATCATTGTCAAATAGTATACCAAAAATTGTAATGAATTTAATGAGAAGACTCATGGCACACAAAAATAGATGCTATTCACGAGGGGTTCAGTTTGCCTATACACACACCTCTTGCATTCCTCTACAATAAATGCTGATGCACCTCCTAGACTGCTCTGGTGAATAGAATGCAAATGCACCTACTGATGCTAGGGACCCTAAATGTGGTGGTAATTCCAGGGTTCCCACAGTGGACTATATAAATAGCTAATGCTGACATGCATAAACAAACTGCACTCTGAAATGCTATCTGAAACATGTGCCTGATTCACGCAACACACAAGGTAAAAAAAAGTATGTGTTTTAGCGGATCTTGCTTAATTTTGGAGTATTGCATCCATAACTACACTTACTGCATACTGTGCTGCCTTCTTAAATAAACTTCACAATCATTCATGTTTTTCTATCTTCATGCCTCTCTCTTCCTAATCAGTGATTTAATTTGGCTGAAAATTCCCCGATGGAGAACCTAGTCCAGAGCTTTTTAACCCCCATATGTAATAAAAATAACTAAATTTGCCCATGTGCTATACCCTATAGCAACAGGTTGAAACAGGTGACCAGTAAATGCTACCTGCTGATTGGTTGCTATAAATGATTAGGCCCGTAGCCTGCTTACCCCCCTTTTATTACATAACACCAAACCCTATTTAATGTTGTTGCTCCTGTTGTCTCTACTGTGCTTGGTAGCAGAGATTCTAGCTTTTTAAGAAATTTAAAGGAGTTATAAACATCTAAAATAATGGTAAAAAAATATAATGTTAAATCTTGTGCAAAGAATGACATTGCTTTATATGAAAGGGCTAATCATGTGATGATATTATTGCTTTCAGTACAAATGATTTTTGTTTTCTATCTTCAAAGTTCAAGTCAACGTCTATTGACATTACCTGGAGTGTTGACAATTTAGGGAATACAATCATTCCTAATCTATATCTGCTGAATACAGGATTGACCTTCGTTTTTCTGACTACACGCCCACGCTCTTGAGGGAAATTTAGCAAGATTGATACCTCTTAACCCAACTCTCACACACAATGTTTTTTATTGTTGTTTGTCTTGCAAAGACTTGGTGGTTGAAGTAATACAGGGGTGTTTAACCTGAGGCCTTTAAACAACAATTGAAATCCCTTCTGCCTCTGCCCAAAGTTTTTAATACATTAACATATTTCTTAGAAATATAGATTTGAATGCCTCTTTAGTAAGAATCGCAAGTGTAATGGATGCTAACAGTGGCTAAGTGTATACAAAAGAACATTTTCCCAAAGCCCCATATCAGACAGCTTGTATAGCAGGTTGTGATCGCAATAGTTCTACATTATAACCAATGCAATAATATTTGCTGCACTTCAAGTATCATGAGACTTTGAACAGCAGACATAATAGATATTCAGTAATGCCAGAACCTCCAAGGAGTGATTATAGAAAGTATGTTTTCAATTTGTAGCTTGAGATCTTTTTATCTTCTTGCATAAATGTGATATGTGAAAGGGACAAGGGCATAAAGTCTTGAGCTAGAGGGCTCAGATGCTTAAAAACGAAAGCAAGAAAACCGACCATGAAAAGCAGCAACAAAGACATAATGTAATATTCATCTCTTGTGTTAGTCTGCCGTCATGAACATTGACCCGAATGGTGATTAAAGAAGGGCAAACGCTCTGCCAGGCTCAGTAAGCTCTTCATTAAAAGAAAAACAGTAAAATAAAATGTGATGAGTTAATGCCGGAGACCCTCCAGCAGATGTAGGAACAAAAAAGCCATCAAAATGTAGCACAAAAAACAATTTGAGTCAAGTAGAAAATCAAGGAGCTTAGATAATTAGAAAAAGAGAGAGATGTTACAGTTTCAGTAACATTTTATATGACCTATCAAAGATGAAAGGGTCTTCCCTTACTTAAATTGGAAAACAAAAAAGCAAAACTGATTCTTTGTCAAACACACTACCTATCATTAATGCTTCCAACAAAAAGACATTGGGGTATTTCTTGAAAATAATTCTGGATCAGTTGTTTATGTCCATAACAGTTTTTACCATCCCAAATAATCAAACTAATAGGGATCCTCACCAGTACCACTTATTTAGTAAGGGGTTTATTAATTAAATTCAAATTCAATTTCCTGCTCTGAGTTTTAAAGGGGAAAACACAATTTCTTCTGAGAAAATAAAAACTTGTGGCTTATTAAACCCCGAGGCTGCTAAAAGTCTGATTAAAAAAGTACTTCATCTCAAAACTGCCAAGGTCATGTAGAAGTCAATGGCAGATGTCCCGTTTACAACTGGAAGATATCATGGTCAAATCATTTGTGGTTTTCAGGCAATAATCCAAATAAATCTGAGTTTTCGGGTGTCAAATGTGAAAAATCGTATAATTCAGAATTTTTCACAATTTTATCGAGTCTTTTCCCACGCCAGATTATTTGGAGTAAATTTATTGATAAATACGGTAAAAATGATTTTTTTATCATTTATAATTTTATCATTTATCGTAATCATTTTTTAAAGTTATTTCCCATAACTTTCTGTGAATACAACATACCAAACCAGTCATTATTTTGCAAATAATCTTTCCTATCCATTCCATCAAGGATTTGCAGGTGCTTAACTTCTGCAATTCCCTAATAAAAATGATTCACCCCCCCTCCCCCACTATTTTGCATGCGTCATACAGCATTCATTGATAAAGCCCCCTTCTCCTCTTTTTTGTTGGTTTCTTAATGCCTCTACTACTACAGTAGTAAAGTCAACAAGATTAAAAACAAATATTTAGGGGGAAATATAATAAAAATATGCAAAGAGAACAAATTTATGAATAAAACTGTGCATTTCGAAATGTAATATTCTTCATTAGGCTTATATTGCATTGCAAATCTTAATTGTCCATTGCAAACCTTTAAGGCCTGCTTGAAGTTGGTGTGAACTTTTTGTTTTATTGCATATACTGCACACTATCACACTATCACCCCATTATAGTGCACAGAGTCCCATATAGTTCCTTTAAATATGTTCAAGATAATCAAAATTCCATTGTGATGCTCACTGGCAATTTTCTCTCTCTAGTAACATTATTATATTAAGTATCTCTCATGGATCCCAGTCCCTTCGATCTTACGGAATGAATGTAAAGTCATTTTAAAGCTAAGTATTCTTGGAAAAGATTCTAGGAAAATAACTAGTATCTGTTGACTAAAAGTTAGTGGGATGTTTATGATCACCCTGCTGATGGATTTCCACTAAACCATAAGAAATGCTACACAACACAGACTCCATTAATTCTACTAGATACTAATCAAATTAGACCATGAAGCACAAGAAGCCAGCAAATCATCAAACTTTATTATGGAATAAAGTGGCCTGTCTATCTGAAGCCTGTGAGATTTATGTCTTGAAGGTTAAAGTTTCAAATAAAGGAGTCTGATGGATCACCTGGAGTATAAGTAGTCAATAAGTCAAAAAAGCAATCTGCACCACAACGCAGAAGAGAAAAGCACAGGAGTCTGGCAAACAGAAGAATAACCTTAATATAAAAATGAAGGGGGTTTATTCAGGTAAAGTATATTATTATGAAAATGGTTTATTTACATGAAGCAGGGTTTTACATATGAGCTGTTTTATGCAATATATTTTCATAGAGACCTACATTGTTTTCGGGGTACAATTTTACTTTAAGCAAATGTTTCTACGACTTAACATTTCTTTTTTTCTTAGTGGAACGACTGGCTCAAGTGTGGAAAAAAAATGGTATAAATCTGCTTGCAATTTGCATCAATATTAATAGCACTGTGCAGTGTTGGAGCTCAGCACTGTCAACACTAAGCAGAATGCTGTTCAAATGTTTAAACATGTTCTGTCCAACTGACACATTCATGAAGTTTAAGAAAAGGTTTGTTAAACAGTGATGTAATGTGGCCGGGACAATGATGTCATGTGGTGAAGAATAGGTAGTGACTGATCAGTTTGGAGCAGGTCCAAAATGGTTGTTATTGAGTGGAAATTGGGAATGACTGAGTATTTAAACTGAGGTGAGTGCAGTCAGAGAATAAATAATTTACTGGAAAATAAATTGCAGGTAAATTGGAAACACCAGTCCTTGCCTTAGCTGGTGGGCTGCTGTACAGGGCACGAGGTGGGTGAGGTGTGTAGGGCTGAAATACTGCCAGGAACCTAATTAGTTCAAACTAGTCTGAAATGTATACGCTGTCAAATATATTTAACGGAGACATTTATAAGTAATTTTTTAAAAAGTCTCTAAAAAGAATCGTAAACCTTAAAATAAGGAACTGGGAAAAAGTTATATCATAATATCAATCCAATATTAAACCCTGAGCAGAAAACATTTGTCACATATCCTGGCAGTCATGTTAGCATGATTTTCCTGTAGTATTACAAATATTTTTGCATTCTGTATTTTAATCGGTAATTCTATTTAATTTGCAACCTATCTGAAGTGCAAACATTGTTAATGAAAACAGGGTATAAGAGTATAAAAAATCAAACACTGCCTTAAGATGATCCAGATTTTATCAATAACAGATGTAGAGTAACCATAGAAGATCAAAAATATTTATCACTGTCAACTCTTTCTTGAAAGAACAGAACTACCTTCACAAGCCTTTAGAGATTTATGCTTTTAATTACAAAGGATCTTCCTCTCTATTTTCCAAACCAAACAATCAATAGCCATACTCTTATTTACAGGACAGTTTTTGGCAAATGAAAGCTTTGTTTCTCATTGTATCTCTTACAATAAAGTGATTGATCAGTGAGAATTCCTTTTTTCTATGTGCGCTCAGGAATACAGGAGCTCTTTTTGTCAGCCATGCGAAAGTCATGATCGTTGGCTTCTCATCGTTTTTAATTATATTAATTACAAAAAGTAGAATGTTTCCCCTACTCATATGAATCAAATCATATCTCTTAATGCATTCAAAGAATATTATTCACGTCTTATCAAGTGATGTTGTACCATGAATGAAATGTGATACATGCCCACATTTGCATAATGATTATATTACCAATTTTCACGGGTCAAAACAAAGATGAGCTACTATTTTTGAAAAGAACTTCTAGCATTACTTAGCTAAAATAGACATATATAAGTGCAATCTTATAATTGAAGTTTAAAGAGACTCTTATTCTGTAAGTGTATAATTAGATATTACATTCTTGGCTGGTTGTAGCAACTGAAAGGGTTATGAAGTCCAAGGTTGAAGTACTCCCCTTACATCTTTATTTCACTAGTCTTTAATTTACTTTAAGGTAGTGCTTTCTGTAGTGCTGGGCCCTTTTGGGAACCCAGAATAAAGATCAGATAGGAGAGATTTGGGAAGAATACATATTTTATCCCCTAGATACTCATGGAAGCACAATTTGAAGGTGATTCAGAGTGAGCTTTGGGAGTAAACACATATTTGCTATGACCAACTGGTTGGTACAATGATGTTTATATACGTCTGTAACCATATTACAAGCAAAGTGCGCCCTGATCAAATGTTGGGTATTGTTGGAGAGCATGACCCAGAAAACAAGTGCTTTAAGGCTTGGAATGGAGTCTGAAGGTGAAATTAAGGTAAAAGCATGTTGTAATGTAAATGTTAACTTATGATCATGTCAGCTAAAGATAAGATGTTCCTTGAGATTGCTTTCTTTGATAATCTGATAATATGAATCGTGCACACTATACAATGCTACTTTAGTGACAGCCTGAACCCTTTGAACTGCTCATACACATAAAGATCTGCTTGTTTGGCTAGGCCACCAAATGAGAGAACTGCCTTTCAGACAAAAAGGTTCTCTGCCTAGCCTGGCCTGATCAGTTGTTGTTCAGATTGGCAATTATTATAGATCTATACATTGGATGATACTATGTCAGTTCAGTCAAAAGAGGTAGCAAGGGCCTGGTCACTTCAGTGTGCACAAACCAGTATATTATCAGATTTTTGGTAAATATTTTGTTTGCTGATGACCAAACCATTGTGTCTATGTCCTATATGACAAATCATTGTTAACAAAAATATACTGTCCTTTGAATTCTGTAGTAAATAAAGTATATTTTGAATTCATTTCAGGTTTTCCTAAATTATCCATGGACCGTAATCATGCTGCTTCTATCTGTGGAGATACCCACTGACTATATTTATGTTATCCTTTGTATTGACACACCCACTGATTGTATGAATGTTGTTCTTTTTCTTGAAGACCCACTAACTGCACTAATGCTGCTTCTAGTTCTTAAAGGGATACTGTCATGGAAAAAAAAATATTTTCAACATGAATCAGTTAATAGTGCTGTTCCAGCAGAATTCTGCACTGAAATCCATTTCTCAAAAGAGCAAACAGATTTTTTTATATTCAATTTTGAAATCTGACATGGGGCTAGACATATTGTCAATTTGCCAGCTGCCCCTGGTCATGTGACTTGTGCCTGCACTTTAAGAGAGAAATGCGAGAGAAATGCTTTCTGGCAAGCTGCTGTTTTTCCTTCTCAATGTAACTGAATGTGTCTCAGTGGGACATGGGTTTTTGCTATTGAGTGCTGTTCTTAGATTTACCAGGCAGCTGTTATCTTGTGTTAGGGAGCTGTTATCTGGTTACCTTCCCATTGTTCTTTTGTTTGGCTGCTGGGGGGGAAAAGGGAGGGGGTGATATCACTCCAACTTGCAGTCAGCAGTAAAGAGTGATTGAAGTTTATCAGAGCACAAGTCACATGACTTGGGGCAGCTGGGAAATTGACAATATGTCTAGCCCCATGTCAGATTTTAAAATTGAATATAAAAAAATCTGTTTGCTCTTTTGAGAAATGAATTTCAGTGCAGAATTCTGCTGGAGCAGCACTATTAACTGATTTTCCCATGACAGTATCCCTTTAAATTTCCGATAATCTAGTTTTACAGCATGTCACCCAAAGCATTTTCTATTTAAAAGAAGTGATCCTAGACTGACATTTGTTGCAAACTGGGTTGTTAGTCTGATTGGCAAATATAGTAAATATTGTAAGTATTTTTACCTATTATAAAAATCCCTAACAAGCAGCAGCATATGTCACAATCCTTATATATAATAAGGCCAACATTTTCTCACAATGGAAACTGTCGTGCCTCACAGATTCTTTCTCATTAAGTATAAGCCTTAATAAATCTAAGGTCATAAGCCTTTAACGATGACATGATGAAATTGGCATACTCACAAATGTCATTCTATAAATTGGCATTAGAGTCAACAGCTGACATGTCATCTCTGCCAAAGGCTATAAACCCTTGTTAAAACTCTAAACATATCTAAAATACTTAGCGAAGGACAGTGACAGTGTGTGCACCATGTACAGCATGTCCAGCATGTCCTTCCTTGACCAATTCAACAATTACTGTCTTCTTTCTAATACAAAATGTTCTATATGTTTTCAGTTCATATATTTAGTGCCTTAAGAATCTTGACATACTTCAACATTACATTTTCAAGCATCCTGGGAAATAACGCTAGAGATCTGGACTAATCATTTAATTTGCCTTGACTACACATTTTGTTGTTTTCTCTTAAGGATAACATAACAAAGGCAACCTTAGAGAAAACACGCTAATGTACCTTGCACACCATTTTTAAACATTTAAATAATAAGCATACTCACATCTGAATTAAAGCGAAGCTGGCAGACATTGCAAGAAATAACTTGCTTTTTCTTTGGGGGAATAGATACACCGAATGTATGGTTGATCACAGCTTTTTGCACAGGATCCATCTAAGGAAATAAATAACAGTTGAAGATTAAAAAAAAGTTATTGTCTTGAATTTTGGTCAACTTGGGAATTGAGGGAAAGAGGTGAAGATTAGTAGATGGGAAAATATATAACATAAGGAGGTTCTATATGTATTGAGTAAAAACTACTAGAGATTAGGAAAAGGCCACTTACAATGGTCCCATTGCAGCTATTATTCATGACACCAGGAGAGTAACATTCTCAGAGATTGTTTTGTTTGAGTTCACAGGTAGTTGCTTCTGGGATATAAATTAGGTTCTTTATCTCAGCTATGGATACTATGACCATGTGGTGGTAGTATCTTTTAACATGGGTAGCATACACATAACAAAATGTTAGGCAAATGTAGCCAGTGCTAAGCTTTTACATGCCCACAAATAGGGGTACAGGAACAGAAACAAAGTTACTGGGCACTGAGATGTTGTCGTGACCTTTGAAACATAATTAATATTGATAAGTGTACAAGGACATACTCCCTTGATCAATGATGAGGGGAATCTAAATGAGAGGCCTCCTGCTGCTTTGCTCTTGTCTCAATACAGGTATGGGACCTGTTATCCAGAATGCGTGGGATCTCGGGTTTTCCGGATCTTGAATCTTTCTGTAATTTGGAACTTCATACCTTAGGTTTAAGTCTACTAGAAAATCATGTAAACATTAAATGAACCCAATAGGCTGGTTTTGTTTCCGATAAGGACTAATGATATATTAGTTTGGATCAAGTACAAGGTACTGTTTTATTACTACAGGAAAAAGGAAATAATTGTTAAAAATGTATATTATTTGGATAAAATTGAGTCTATGGGAGACAGTCATTCCGTAATTCAGACCATACCAGATAATGGATCCCATATCTGTATTATATATATGTTGATGAGCACAAAAGGACATATAGGTCAGAAGGACTTTTTAATATGTCCAGTAACTAAACAGAGGGTGGGAGTAATATCTATATAAAAAATCCTCCTTCTACAAATTAGAATACTGAAACAGTACACATACTTCCTACACTCCTATACACTCCATCAGAACAAACTCTCAACCAAAAACACTCTCACAAACAGACGTATACTCATCTAAACCCCACATTTACTCAAATAACCACTGGTACAATATTCCAAACCCATGTCTGCTCTCTATAACCACCATGCTCATCCTTACCAACTTTCAGCCTCATTAGTGGAGTTTAGTCCCTTTGCCCAAAATATTGGTCTATGGTGTTGTGCATTCATATGGTCATGGGATTTCACTATGACTTTAGCTGGGTTTATGATTAGGTCTGGGTTTATGAATAGTGATTAGCATAAATTTCTCCAAAATGAATTAAGGCAATTATCTCTGCAACAGAGTATACATTGCCCTGAATAATTAGAGAAACTCTTTTCCATTATGCTACAACTGTTCTTCATAGAAAAATAAGACTCCCTTGTTGCCAGTTTATTCCAAACATGACACCGGTACAGCTTCTTCGATGAGACAAAATGTTGCAAAACAAAATACATAGTGAAATTCTATCCTTGGTTCAAAATGATTGCCAATAGTGAAACCACAAATTTTGTTGTGAATCTGAACTGCCCAAAAATGTTAGCTCACACCTATTCTTAAATATTTATTATAAAGAAAATTGGGGGTATGGGATATTATGGGTGTTTAAGCACCTGAATCATCAGTAAATAATTCTAAATCTAAAATAGAATATAGGGTATAACCATGGTTATATGACTCGTAGGGAATCAAGTTTTTTGTGCAAGCAGGAAAACATTTGACCAGTGGAATATTAAGAATATTAATTAACAGCCCCAAACATTTCAGTTTGATTCCTTGCTAGTGCCTAAATACTGCAGAACTCTGACTTCCCTTTAGTTACAGCCCTACACGTTAGAAGTTATATATATTTTTCCAATGCAAATGTGTCTCCATTTTGATGACTGTAGTCCTTAAATATATGAGCTAGTGACAGTTTCTTTTAGAAAATTAGGCAGCATAACTGAATACCATGTAAATGTATTTAGCTCAGCAGTACCAGCACATTTTAAATATTAATATGTATGCCAGTAAATAAACCTTCATTTATGTTCCAGGAGGCCGTGTTACCTAATGATGTTTACCTAAGTATATCCACCGGGAGGATAAGAAACAAAAAGTCCAAGATGACAGAATATCTTAAAACACAACACCATGATTAGTGTATTGTGTCTTCTACTCCTCCTCCCTCTTCCCTGTAATGAATGGAATGGTGTAAGGACTCCATGATGCAATAATTAGCACTAAAAAGCTGGTATACCCTGTTACTGAGGAAAAAATATGTTGTCAAGTGCCTGCAACTGATTATATTGAGGGTTTGACTATTTCTAACAATCTTCCTTTTCAGTTATTATCAATGGTAAAGGTTTGCCTTCAGAAAACTGGCAAGAATATGAGCAGCTGCTGCCTTTTTCCAACATTTCTGTATGGAGCAGCCATGAAACTATTGCTCTTTGAGGCCACAATGTTAGTGTTGCTTTTTATTATTTATCTCTTTAGTCAGGCCTTTCCTATTCATTTTTCAGTCTTTGTCTACTGCCACCCAGACCTTCAGGTGAACGCAGGGCAAGAATCATTCCCTACACTGATTAGCTTTCTGACGCACCTGCACCCAGAGCCCTGCATCACCCTGGGTGAAGACACATGGAGAGGATTTTGGTATCAAAATGCATATGCCTGCATTTCAATGCCAAAACACACACACCAAAAATAAAAAAATTGATACTTCATTTAAATGTGAATTACCCCTGTAACAGGATTCCTTTTCCTTCCAAGCTCCCTATACCTGTTGCTCTCACAACAGACTAGAGATTCTGCTCACACACCGTTCTAACCTAATTGATCATTGGCCTGCCCCCAGGCTGGGCCCAAATAATAGGTATAAGAAGTGATTTTTCTCCAACAACTTTTTGGGAACAAAAAGCCCGGCCAAAAAAAGTTGTAGTTTAGTAAATGCCTCCTTATTTCTTTAAAATTATGCATAGAAGTTGCCATATTGGCCAAATAAAATAATACAATTGCAGCTTCATGTTATGATTAAACAAAACCATGAATTATTTTCTATATCCATAACTAGCCACCAGCTATATTAATGTTTCCTGTTTACACAGCTCAAACACTTTACAGCAAATCTACCTTAACTTTCCTTTAAACTAATTCCATTTGTTGAAAGAAATGTTCAAAACAATTATACTGGATATTCTATTCCTGTCTTAACAGTTGGAGGCACCTCACATAAATTTTGATTGCACTTGTCTAGAAAAAGGTATCTTGCTACATACAATACCGCTGCTCATGAAAACATATTATCTCCAAATAAGATACTTCCTGCTTTGGCCATACAGATTGTTGATATCAGTCTTTGTTACACATTGCTCTAGATTTAGGAAGGTTTATTGCAAGCAAACAGCAGATAGGGACGGAGGACGGAGAGATTTGCCAACAGCCTGAGCACACACGGAATGTGAACCGTATATTATTTTTTCATTTCATGTTTTATGAGAACATTATTAGGTTAAATAAACAAACTATGTATAAAGCAAGTATTCCAAGATATAAAATATGACTGTTGCTAGGAACCAGAAACTTGCAATATCATGCCATTTGTCACGCTGTGTAACTCCGATTTTAATATTTCTGAAGGTGTTATAAATGATGGTGATAGTGAAAATTCAAAAATGAAACCCCCTAAAACAGAGCTAGCAGAAACGAAATACAATTGAAGGCTTGTGTGCACTGCCATGCATTTAAACTAGGGTGCCCATCCTCAAATGAACTAGATTTAATTTGAGTTAAGGCACCATATGTTTGGAAATGGCCTGTTCTCCCTGGGCTTGCATGGGTTTCTTACCAGAGTCCAAAAACGTATCGGTGGTTTAAAGCTTCTATAAAGCATTCCTGTAAAGTAGACAACTCAACCTGCATATACAGTAGATGACCAACCTACCTGCCAGTCATCCTGCTATCATCTAATAGAGTAATATTACCACTGCAATAAAAAGGTTCCCTGCAATTGATTTCTGATAAAACTCACTCTAACAAATTAGATTATAAGCTTCACTGGCACAGGGACTAATGTGATTGAGCATTATGAAATGATTCTCTGCATTCTGATCAATTCAATATTAAAGTCACTGCTGATGGATCCAGGGAGCAATCTATGGAGTCAGGAAGATTGCATTCCCCTCAATAGATATTCTGCAAATACCTAACAAAATGCCTTTTCAATTTCACTATTAATCTACTAGTGTGGTAGTTGGATCTGGGTTGAAATTATGAAAGTCAATATTATTGTTGTTATTGTTATGGCATGTGGTCACATTTTCTGCAGTGCTGTGCTATAGCATTATGACCAACAAAGGTTGCAGCAAGCTGGAAGAAACCAAGACACGATGTGTGTCTATATGGATCTGACAGTTGGCAGGAATAGTCCCAACTGTTAACTGCTCACAGAATTTCAGCATTCAGAATTCCCAGTGCCAGCTGCCACAATATCAGTAGGTGTCTGTTGCTCTACACTTGCTTACTGACATGGCAGTGGGTCTCATTATAAGAGAGCACCATATATAGATAATTATAATGATTAGTGATGAGTGAAATTTTTCTTGCAAAAAAGATTCTCATAGACTTCGAAGGGTGAAAGAAATGTCATGTGTCAAAAAAAAATTGTCATCCCTTGACTTCAATGCATTTTTTTTCAGTTTTGCAAATTTTAAGTGTATTTATGAGTGCCTAATGAATGTATAGTAAGTGCATCTGTATGTTCAGGAGGTTCTATAACAATACATATTCTATGGGTCACATACTACCCTTATTGTAGACAGCTACTGTAACTATAAGTTCCTTGCCTATATACAGTATATACAGAGGCCTGCTTTCAAATCTGCCATTCAAAAGTGCTATTAGGGGTTTATGAAGTGCAGAGCAGGGTGCAAATTGCAAAATATGGGTGCAATCTGCCATGTTGCCTGTACTTGCCTGCACCCTGATAGAGAGCACCGACAGTAGGGTTGTCACCTTTTAGCCAGGTTGAGTCGGGACAAGGGGTGGGGCCATGATGCAATGGGGGAGGGTCTGTGATGCCGCTGGGGTGGGTTGTGACATCAGGGGCGGGGCTATGGTGTGGCGATCGGCGATTGGTCGATCACCACGTCAATCATAGGGAATCCTGCCTGTTTTCCTAATTTGGAAGACCGGGCAAGCAGTTTTCACCCGCGCAGCCCTTCAAAAAAAACAGGCCTCACGAGGAAACTTTGGCCGACTTCGGAAAACGAAGCGCCGCGTGTGCTTTAGCGCAGGCGACTTTTCATTATAGCGGACAGGAAGACAAGCGAAGGCAGTTCGGGGAAATTGTCGCCCAGGTAAAGAGCCGATTAGTGGCCAGGCGACAAAATCTCCCCGAATCTGCCAGTGTCACAAGTCTAAAGCATATAAACACTTTCTGCAGGCATATATATATATTTGTAACATATTATATCTCAGGATTAGGGATGGGTGAATTTGACACATTTTGTTTCTGCAAAAACATTTTTTTGACACGCATCTTTTTTTTTTTTACGCACGGCACCATACATGTCTATGGGCGTCATTTCTGCGGCAAAACAAGGCGAAAAAATTTGCCCATCCCTACTCAGGATGTGGAGTTGTTATGAAATATAAGTAGTGCACTGTTTTGGAATAAATATGTATAGGTTGCATCCCTTATTATTATATCCTGCACTTGTTTATGAAAAAGGTTTCCCTTATAGTAATGGTTTAATAAAAATCATAATATCAACCTTTCTATAACAGGGTAAGAATTAGTGCATATGTTATATTGAATTGCCCCAAGATATGAGTAAAATATAAGGATTGAGAATAAAATAACAGTGAACCCTTGAACATGTATTTAAATGAATGTCTATTGATGGGATTGACCAAGATAATCAACTTATCCATGTCTCTGTAATGAATAGCCTGAGCATTTGTAGTTGCCCTGCAATATGGCTATAATAAAAATATATGAATAACAAAGCCCTGAACATGTATGGGGACATATGTTCAGGTATATAAGGGATATGACCTAGGACAGCCATAGCTCCTCTGATGAAGTGCCCAATGGTGCGAAATGCGTCAGGAGGGAGTGGCTGAACTGAGGTACTGTATGCAGACAGAGGGAAGACACTGCCTTGTGGTATGTTATGATGTAATGGCTTTATATTGATTTTCTGTTTTTTTATATTATTTGCTGTGGTAATTTTGCACAAGTAAATGTCTAAAGTGAGTCACTCTGGCATTGCTCACTTGTAGATGGCATATATCCACAATATAAAGTTTATTATGATAATAGTATTTATGATACATATAACTGATTTGTGTCACCAGAAGGTGCAACAGAAGTACAAAATTACACCTGTGGCATCAATGTGTGTGAATTACATTATAAGTACTGATAAAACAAATGGGACATTTTGCTGGAATCTGCATAAACCCTTTAATTGTGGTTAAAACACCAAATTTTGAATGGGTTTATACCACCAGCACATTCCATTTCCATTCCTAGAAGAGCCCTAATGTGTCTACACTTGAAAAAGAATTTGGTTATAAGAAATGGTCAGGAGCTTTACTTCTTGGATCTAGGGTGTGAGTATAAAGGAATTATATAACTACATTCTGCTCAGGGGAACACAGCAGTGCCTAATTCTAACCTTTTCTTGTTTTTCCAAGGGATTCCTTTTAAAAAGAGAGGCAACTAATCGTCTTTAATATACATGAGACCTTCTAATGGCATTTTGATAAGCAATCATCCCCCAAAGGTAGAGGATCTTTACAGGGAGTAAATGACACAGACTGTATAGTTGGCAAAATTTTGGGATTATTTTGAAAAAACTTGTTTGCATATACAGTCGTTAACTCTTTGTGTGTGGGGTTTGATAAATGTAGCAGAAATACCTGGAAACCAGAACATACTATATAATGCAATACCTATATCATGAAGTAGAGAGGAGCTGTGTTATAACACAAGAATGGATGGATAAAATCCTACATAAAAATGTGCTAAAGTGACCACTTGATTCAAATAACAAACACCACTGAAACTACAGACATGTAAAGCTCTGTTTATTACACAGCATGGTAGTAAAGGATGTTAGTATGCAGTGTTGAACTCCCGGTGGGTCCAGATATCAGTGGGCCCTCATGCTGCTAAACATTTGGCCTGCTTAATGGCCATTCCCTATTTAATGTATATGAGAACAAAGAGGCTAAATAGATGGAATAATAGATTATTGTATGTAAAGAAAAGAGACTTGAAGAATAGAGGTTGAATGAAGTGAGGAAGAATAGTATTGAAAATGGGCCCCTGGTCTGAGGTTTCTGGGTGGGCCCCTGGTGTCCCAGTCCAACACTGTTAGTATGTACTAGTACCTTTTGGATTAAAGCCAATTTTAATGGTGTTTTTTTTTATCAGAGTACATTTGCTGGTGGACACAGAAAAAAGTAGCCACTATTACCTATGTATTTTAGTTAGCAAACACGACCTGGGACCTCTTACAACTACAAAGAACAGAACATTAATAGGGATGGGCGAATTTGACCCGTTTCGCCAAAAATTTGCCGCCGTCAAATTTTTTTTGATGCGCGACTTTTTATTTTGACGCACAACGCCATACAAGTCTATGGGCGTCATTTTTCGTGAAACAAGGTGAAAAAATTCGCCCATCCCTAAACACTACTTATACCCTTAGGCATTTCCATTGTACTGGTAGTGGTCAAACTATCAATGACCTGAGCACTAACAAAACTAAGCTTTAGTAGAAACTTCTACCACACGACTTGTTGATGTTTTTAAAATTTTGCTTCTGCTCCACACAAACATCACATTACATACTCCAATAAATCACAGTGCCCCTACTTCCAAAAGATGGATAACAGAGCTTTCAGGAGATAACTCCCATTTTTTCGGTACAGATGAACTAACAATGACAATGAGGGGGTTATTTATTAAAGTATAATAATATAATTTATGTTGGTGCCAAAAAAATATATAATGTATAGGTACTTCTATAAAACTAAATTAAGAATTCAAAATCAAATATTATTAAAGTTAATCATGAAGAATATACTCACAATTCACCCCAGTCCTAGGGTGTGGGTCCAAGGCAACATTTCAAAAAGGAAAATGTGAGTATCCCCAGAAATAATGAATCAATCAATTAAAAAATTGAAAAATTTATTAGGACATCAGAGCAAGACCTAACGCGTTTCGTGCCTACTGGGGCACTTACTCATAGGTTTCAACCTATGTTTGTTATTTATGAAAGGTCGAATTTTAGAGTAATGTGAATTTTTTTGAACTCTTATAAATTCGATTTTATTAACAATTGGAATGGTATGTTATTTATGAAAAAAATTGAACATATAAAATTTGATCGAATAGTCCCGACCAAAAAACCTGAATCAAATTTAAATCGAATTTGATGTGTTTTCCTCTGAAAAAAAAACCTAGACTTTTGCGTGTCAAATTTTTTTTTTGACGTGCGTCAAATGTTTTTTGTTTGACTTTGTTTTGAGTCTATGGGATGTCATTTTCGAAGCACAACTTGGCAAAATTTTGGCTTAACACTACTAATCTTCAAATAGTTCCAGGGACCTCTGCCATTGACTTCTACATGAACTCAGCAGGTTTTAGGTGGAGAATAGTCGAATTAGAACTGTTTCCAGGGTCGAGTTGTTATAAATTTCACATTCTAATTTAGATTCGAGTTGGTGCTTTTAAATCTGAATTTGTGAGTTTTGACCAAAAAAAAAACCGAATTACCATTCAAACCTTAGTAAATCTACCCTCAAATATTTCACTATACCCTGGCAGCCCTTTTTGCTCATGGTCAATGCCTGGCACAGCAGTTCTAATGTAAGGAAAATGCCATGAATACATGCTTGAAACTCCCCCATCTGGAGAGTTGAATTAGGCAGCCAATAAGCAATGCTGCTTGGTAGTGGTCTGTAGAATGCACAAATGTGTCGGTTCTGCACACACACACACACACACACACACACATATATATATATATATATATATATATATATATATATATATATATATATATATAGATAGAGAGATATATATAGATAGAGATATATATATAGATAGATAGATAGATAGTAATTTACCCCCAGAGGTTTTCAGTTTGCTCAGTTATTGCCCTTTGATCTGCTATTTACTGTTATCTGTAGCTAAGGGGAATACCATACAGAACATGCATTTCAATCACTGTATTGATTCCGCCACCTAAACCTGCTGGGAAGCAGGTACTGCAGTAGTTTTTATCATTTTGCTTATAGTTATACTTTGCAAGTATTTTCCGTTCCTACTTGTACACACATTGAGCGGGCTAATAATAACTTTATATCTGGGCCAGTAGCATATTCCCCCCTCCCCTGTATTCCATGTCAAAAGCTGTCACTCCGCCCTAATTAGCTATTATTGCCAAATTGTTAGGCTTCCACTATATAGTGACAAACCAGTCTCTCTATTTTTAGTTCATAGGAGCATGTCAGTCTAATAAAAGCAGTTAGGTAAAAACATTCTGAGACAAAGAAAATACTTGGCTATAAATATAAGGAAGTCAAATTGTTAGATAGAATTAGACATCCTCTGAAAGTGAGACATTCAGGTGGTGCTACAGAATGTGAGAGGTTCAGACAGAAATTATGGTATGACGTACCAGAACGAGAGATTCATAGATAGAATAGCGTGACGTGCAAGAATGTAGCAAAATGAGATGGATTTACAAAGAAATGTGGCAGAACAATAGAAAAAAAAAGTTTGAGCTAGACTGTGATGGGACTAAAGGTGGCCATACATGGAGAGATCCGCTCGTTTGGCGATGTCGCCAAATGAGCGGATCTCCCTCCGATATGCCCACCTTGAGGTGGGCAATATCGGGCTGATCCGATCGTGGGCCCTAGGGCCATCAACGAACAGATGCGGCTGCGATCCAACGGGATTTTTAGTCCCATCCGATCGAGATCTGGCCGACTTTTGGCCAGATCTCGATCAGGGAAGCCCGTCGGGGGCCCCCATACACGGGCCAATAAGCTGCCGGCAGCTTTTATCGGCCCGTGTATGGCCACCTTAAAGCTGGCCATACACAGCCTGATAAAAGCTGCCGATGAATTGAATTGGCAGCTTATTGGCTTGTGCACAGGGCCCTCTGATGGGCCTACCCAACTGATGTCTGGTCAGATGCTGTATCAGACAGCTTTGAGAATCTTGTTGGGGGGGCTTGTTGTTGCAGCCATTGCCCCAACGGTGTGTATCCCCATCCTCTCAGGGCAGGGAAAGATCTGCTCACCAAATGAGTGGATCTTTCAATGTATGGCCACCTTAAAGGACCAGTAACACCAAAAAATGAAAGTGTTTTAAAGTAATGAAAATGTAATGTAGTGTTGCTCTGCACTGGTAAAACTGATGTGTTTGCTTCAGAAACACTACTATAGTTCATATAAACAAGCTGCTGAGTAGCAATGGCGGAAATTGAAAAAAGGCTATATGGCACAGGATAAGTAGTGGCTAAAGATAACATTATGTTCTACAGAGCTTATCTGCTATCTGTTGTGTAACCTGAGCCTTTTCTCTTTTGAATGGCTGCCCCCATTGCTACACAGCAGCTTATTTATATAAACAATAGTAGTGTTTCTAAAGCAAACACACCAGTTTTTCTAGTGCAGGGCAACACTACATTATATTTTTATTACTTTAAAACAATTTAATTGTTTGATGTTACTTGTCCTTTAATAGAGGTGCAACAGAATAAGATAATAAAAAGGCAAAGCTATAATAACTAGAAATGATGTGTTTATTGCTTGCCCTGGGCTTTCTTTCTAACAAAGAAGTGTAATGGCTCTTGATACTTACGAAAAGATATCCCCTGCCTTTAACCTGGATTTTATGTTGTCATCTCCTCCCTGACCTTTCAGACTCAAGCTTCTTTCTCTTCCAACTTCACTCTGAAATAGTTCTGCACTTTCCTCTATGTGGGAGAGCAGCCACCTGACACCGTGTGAAATGCACCTGAAACTCCAGAAACTAGAGATGGCAAACGGCACAAACTGCACACAGAGGTGGCAAAAAGAGATTAAAAATAGCTTGTCACTGGTAAATTATATACTCATTCATTCAAAATATATATGTTTCTATCCATTGTTCTCAATCTGTCATCCTTTGCTTGTCACCTCTGACCTGTTGACATTTTAGCCTCTGTGTCTCCAGTGCTGTCTACTGAATGAGTTTCCCAGCTGGCTGCTTTAAACTCTGCTGTCTCCCAGCTCACTTTATTGATGTAGTGGTGGCATGGCAGGGAAGGAGAAAGGGGTTGAGAGTGTGCAAGTGCATGCCAGGCCACCAAGGATTTCTTTTACTACTCTGCCGTTAACAAGTAACAAGATCTAATTTAAGTACTCCATCTTGTACTGAGTTTGCACAATGCTCAGACTGTGGAGGTTAGGAACACCTGAATCATTTAAGCAAGTAGGAACAGTGAAAATGACCTGTATTCGCAAGCGACAAAGTCGTGCAAATCAAAACAGACTTGTAATATACTGTGAGGCTCATTTACAAACAATAGACAGACTTGATCTAGCACAGTAACCAATAGCAACCTATCAGTGATTTGCTTACTTTATTCTACCTGTAGCGGAAAGAACAAAGAGTATTACTTTACTATGGGTTACTGGGGCAAAATGACTATTGGTAATAACTGAGCTCATGTGAGTCTACAAATAGCGAAGTGAATTTTTGTTTCACCGGAAAGAAAAATTCTCCAACCATCTCCCATGCATTTGGAATAGGAAAAATCCCCATTTGCTCCAGAAATTTAGCACTCACTCCAAATTCTAATTGCTATCGAAGTTGGGACCCTTATGCCCAAAAAGTTCCAAAGGAAGGTAGGTGAATGCTGTGCCATACAGCAGCAATCATAAGAACAAGTGGCTCATCCTTTTAGGGTGATGACACACAGATCCACAAAAAATCATGCTGTCTGTTTGCACCTGAAAATAGCTTTTCATTGTGCTAAATAGAATCACCAGGGGTAAAATATCTGATATTCAAACAAAAGCATTCCCATTCACCCCAATAAAACTGTCTTTGTCATGTGCTGTTAAGAGCAATTTTCCATGGGTGACAAAGAACCCTTAAGAAAGCCTGCAATGGAGATAGAGAAGAGAATTACTGCTGGCACTTTCAGGGTTGTCTATTTTCATTTTCTGGGCTATTATGAGCCAGAACAGAAGCAGAAGAGAATAATCCATATCCTGAACAAATTCTAAATAGTAGTTTAATGTGGTGCATATATTAGTCACATGACACATACAGCCCACCTTGTTTTGGAACTTTCCTAATGCCTGTGTGTAGAATGAACCTTCATATAATAGATAAACACTGGCACTAAACTGATCTTACATTTCAAGTGATATATAACTCTCTTCTATCCCATTACAATATAAGACCTGTAACAGATTTGTTTTGTTACCCCATTTTTGTCCTGTAACTACAACAACAATATAGGAGTTGGCTGTGTTCACTCTGTAGAATGCAAAAAACTTTCTGGGAATAAAGAAATAACATTAAATTGTGTAAAATAAGCTTAAATCATTTGAGGCTGATTCTGGAAATAACACTTCAGAGCTACAGTCAATCAAAGACCATTTTGAATGTGTTCCAGAATAACCCATCCACATACCTGCAAGCCCACAGCAGCCTTACAGCTCTAACGTTAAATTATTTCTCATCCTATGCCATGGAACATTCATTTTAGTCCATATGAAAACAGTATCTCATGAGAGGAAACCTCAAATCAAATTTGCGCTTTCTGGCTAGGGGGAAAAATAAATCAATGCACCCACTTGAGAATGGGCTTTAGAGGGAGCTTTTTAACTAGCAAACAGTTAAATACACTCGCTGGGGGGGGGGTCAATTTCTTGGGCCCCCATTGATTAAATCCACTAAGGACTGCTTGCTTCTTCAGCAACAAACTTGGGTTATTTTCTGCACCCCAGGCAGACATATGCAGGCCAGGGCAAGGGATACCAGGAAGCAGACAGGGGTTTGGAGGAGCAATAATAGTTGTGACTAGTATGACAAATCACACTGTTATCTCTATTGTATTTATAGCAAGTCTAATTTATTGCCTTTTGTACAAGAGTCTATAGTAAAAAAAAATCAACCAATCAGCAATTAGATTTAAACAGCCACCTATAAGTTAGAAAACAAAAGCAAAGATCTGATTGGTTGCTATGGGCAACTTCTCCAGAAATCTCTCCAGATATTTATCTCCAATGTTAGTAAACATGACTCTATGAGATATCAGCAATTAATAACAATGAAATAAAGGTATGGAAACATTTAAACTGTACTCACTGTATTAAAGTTTGGGAAAAGGCCAACAGCCGGACTGCTGTCCATGGGAAATGATACAAAAGGCTTCATATCCAGAGATGGCTGCATCATAAGGCTGGGCGTCCGAACAAGTGCTGGAAGTGTGGTCGTGTGACATGTGCTGCCTGGCAAGAGAGAAAAGGTCATTTTTGTAAGTATTTTTTTCTTTAAATCCAGAGATATACTTGTACTATACAGTGAATAGGTGCTGGTGCCTTATCCAACAAGGATGCTGTTCACTACACAAGGACATGTCATCTAAACAGCATTTGGGAGGCTTGCAAATACAAAAGTGTTAAATACACTATGGCAATTCATAAAATAAACACAAAAACGTATATCCATATTTCCAGTACTGATGGCAGATTTAACCAATAATGTTATTACATCATTAGCCCCATTTATGATCCTATTTTAAATTCGTTTAATTACTGTTGTCTTACACTGGTGCCTTGTTAAAGGATCCAATTTAATATATTCATATAGGGGAAGGATATTAGAAATCGCTGACTGTATAAAGACATAAGGCCAGAGGCTGAGTGGTTTTATAAAGGTCATATATCCCAGAGGTGATTTCTAATAACCTAATTTTTCACAACAGGGGGAAGTTTTTTATTATAATTAGTAATTTGCTATGAAATTACACTTTCACCATAAGAAAATATTTTCATGAAACCATGAAAAAACATTTTGCCACAAAAACCTTTTGTGCCAAAACACCCACCCACAAACGTCGCCATTAATTTTTTTTTATTTTACAAAAAGTCAAATAATTGCCCCCTGTCTCCAAAGTTCCCATGAAAAAAATTCCATTGACTGCAATGTGTTTTGGGAATTTTTGCCGTTTCATAAATTTTCCAGTGGTTTCCCGAAAGTTCTAATTTTCCGGTGAAGTGAAACGGGACAGATTTACTCATTACTAGTTATAATACACAAGATTGAGTAAATCATGTGAGATTACAACTCTAAGCACTGATTATAGCTGATGACATCCCTGATCACCGCCTATAAGAATATATTAAAGGTTATTCATGGCCCTTGTATTTTCGCAAATGTGGCAGAGAGGAGGAGGCTGGCAGCCCACTGTTGGAAAGTATCCTGGGTCAGT
This sequence comes from Xenopus laevis, assembly GCF_017654675.1. NCBI lineage: Eukaryota > Metazoa > Chordata > Amphibia > Anura > Pipidae > Xenopus > Xenopus laevis. Next base: position 70,186,790 of record NC_054388.1, read on the forward strand.
GGGGCTCATTTATCAACACTGGGCAAATTTGCCCATGGGCAGGTACCTATAGCAACCAATCAGTGATTAGCTTTTTAAAACCAACTGCAAGTAAAACAATGAATGCAGAAATTTGATTGGTTGCCTTGGGTTACTGCCATGGGCAAATTTGCCCAGTGTTGATAAATGACCCCCAGTGTGTTTTTAAAAATGCACAAGTTGTGGTTTGTTGCTTGTAGTAATGTGTCATCCTTGGCTGAAGTCTTGTGTCCCTGATTGAATGACAATTAACAGGTAAACATTGGGCTTTCTATTGATTTCAAAATGCCCTAAGTTTCTCTGTGAGTATCTGTGCCTGAAACAGGTAGAAACAAAATGGGTCATTTACTACACCAAAGCAATATGCAAAGTGCAAAAAACAGACACAATCCACCATGTTTTTGACTTTGCACCTGCCATGTTAAATTTATAGCCCCAGGTCTCTCCACAACAGAGCACAGATGCCCACGTTCTGCCTGTGTTTGGCAGTGCTGTATTATGGCAGGTGCTAAGGAGAGGGCTGCCAGGCACCTACAGCTGCTGCGCTCTGCACCTCATGCCAAGTTTCCAGTCTGTGTGAATAGCAGAGCAGAACACTGCCCCTGCCACAAGTCCAACCTAAATGAGATGGGTTCTTATGCCCTTTAGTGCTCCTGCACTTGTAGCAGGGGTAGGGTTGCCACCTTTTTTCTACTGGCCCTACCAGTGATGTAGATGGTGAGGGCTGGCCAGAGAGGGGTGGGGTTGTGCCCTTTTGGAGGTTGGGTCATGCAATTTAGAAGCAGGCTTGGCCAGGAAGGGATTGCAACGCTTGGATTAGGTGTATAGGCAGGGTTTGGGGGAGCTGAGAGGAGGCTGTGGTTGCAGATCTGGGATGGATCTGAGGCGGGCCAGGGGCAGAACAATAGGGTTTACAAATTGACTGGCTAATACATTGCTGGTAAATTTGTAATACTAGCCCTGGCCTTGGCTGGTATTTTACCAGCTGGGCCGGTAAATCTATTTATTAGATTAGAGTTAAAAAAGTAACCTTTTTTTGCTTAGAGTACCCAATTGATACTTTGTTGTAAGTCTCAAGGGTAAACTGATAACACCGGGTTATATGACACAATGTTGCTTAATATAGAGATAAGTCTAGTTAAGCTAGAACCAGCTGTATAATGAATTAATATAAAGTGCCACATGCAGCATTCACCATAAAAGTCTCAAATAAAACGTTTTGAAAAAATCTCAAATGTTTACTTTTTAAGAAGTTAAAAGATTATCTCTTCTGCGGCTCCTAACATCATGGTATTTCATAGTGGGGGGTACATTAACCCAAATATACTTCACAATAGTCTAGCAGTAAATACAAAGGCAATATTAAGAATAGAAACTGTATCAGTTTTGTACCTGACAATGATTTTCCATAGCTTGTGTAGTCCAAACCCACAATCACTCAGCAGGTAGGAAGGTACCCAGAGGCATATTATATGTTTCCAAGAAGGGGAGTGTCACTGTTAGATAAAACCCCTTTGCTATTGTTTCTGTTTCTTAAAATGTTTCTTCATTAGAGTGTTCTTTTGTGTTACAAGGTGTTTCTAATTAGAAGATGTAACCACCTTTGTTAAACTAGGGCCACTTAAAACAAACCAATATCCTCCCAAGGCCTATCTTATTACAAGGTGCATTCATTATTCATTTTAAACATTAGGGTACGCCAGATGTATGGATGCAATGTGTCACATATAAGGTTGCCACCTAGCCGGTAAAAGTGATTGATCCCAATGTTATTAATAGGGAAAAATGATAAATATATAGGAAGGCCGTTTTTTTTTCGGGAAAAGGTGGCAACCCTAGTCACATTACTTACTTACTTAATCCTGTGTCTCCCACTGGAGCAAAAGGCCTCAACAAATGTGTGCCACCGGTTTCTGTCCTGGGCGATTTTTTCTATCTCAGTCCATGATGTCCCAGCTTTCTTTATTTCCTCTTCCACACTTCGTCTCCAAGTTGTCTTTGGTCTTCCTCTTTTCCTGCTGCCTTGAGGATTCCACTTTAAGGCCTCCTTCTCAATTGATTTATCCTTGCCAAACGTATGGCCAATCCATCTCCATTTTCTACGTTTGATCTGTAAGTCCACTGTTTTTTTTGGGTTCTCTCCCACAGCTCTTTATTTGAAATTATATTCGGCCACCAGATGTTTAATATTCTTCGGAGGCAGCGGTTTATAAAAGTTTGGAGGCTTTTTGTTATCTCCACTGTCACCTTCCATGTCTCACATCCATACAGGAGGACAGTCTTCATGTTACTTAAATATTCTCAGTTTAGATTTCATGGAAATATCTTTGGATCTCTAAATTTTATACAGTTGTACAAAGGCTGCATTTGCCTTCTTAATTCGGCTTTTGGTATCAGCACTGGCACCACCATCCATGGTCATCAGGCTGCCCAAATACTGGAACTCCGTCACAGTTTCTATGTGTTTCTCATGGACCTGGAACTTCTGGTTGGGGTCTACCTTGCTGTTTAATCGCATCTCTTTGGTTTTTTTGCAGTTTATTTCCAGTCCCACCTTCCTGCTCTCTTCTAGTAGATGGGCTAACTTTACTTCCATATGTTGGTAATTTTGGGAGAGTAAGCAGATATCGTCTGCGAAGTCAAGATCTTCTATGTATTGTGTCAGCCCCCATTGTAGTCCAGTTCTATTTCCGAGGCATGACTTCCTCATGACTAGGTCCATTACTATTAAGAAGATAGTGGGGGAAAGGGTACATCCCTGTTTGACTCCTGAGCTGACTTCAATTGGATTACTTAGCATGCCATTGTAAACAACCAAGCATGTATAGCCCTCATAAAATTCCTTTATAAGTATTATGATATTTCTTGGTATCCCATATAGACTCTCTTTCCAAGGAGTAAAATGCTCTAAGGAAATCTATAAAGATCAGGTACAGTGGGACTTCTAACTCCTGACATTGTTCTATTATAATGCGCAGTGTATTTATTTGATCTGTACAAGATCTGTTCCTGCGGAAGCCTGCTTGCTCTCTCCTAAGTTTTTGGTCCACACAGTCTTCCACTCTGTCTAGTAAAATTCTTGTAAATACTTTGCTGGGAATAGATAACAGTGTGATCCCTCGCCAGTTGTCACACACCGTAATATCTCCCTTTTTTGGCAGCTTCACAAGGACACCCTTTTTTAAACCTGGCCGATCAATTTTTTGACAGATGTCGGCTGAAAAATGGTAAGATGTACGAAATGGATTGGTCGGACTGCACTGTTCACAAAAGAATGCGTCTATGGGGACCTTAAGAGTGATGCATAGGCCAGCCAGAACCCATTTACCTTTGGGTTGGGCAGGTTTACAACCACCAATTACTAACCCAGCGGATGGTGGATGGGCTTGTGCAGTGCAGTGCACTGTGGTCATGTATGGGTTCCCCAGCTATGAGGAAGAGAAAAGAGCAGGTTTGGACACAGGTACCTATAATAAATACCATACATTTACTTAACTTATCATTTTTTGCCCAACTGCAACTGTGGTTGCAGTCATTAATGAACCCAAATGTGTTTTTTAACAGAAAGTCTGCATGGGTATTATATTGATATCAAGCTAGATCTGAACCACTGAGAGTCTTTAAATTAAAAATTTGAGCTATAGATCTTAGATCCGTAATTTGGATTCCCATGCTTTAAGTCTACTAAAAAATCAGCTAAACAATAAACAAACCCAACAGGATTGTTTTGCCACAAATAAGGATTATCTAAACATTTATATCTACAAACTGCTGTTTTAGTATCTCAGAGAAAAGGGAAATCATTTTGAAAAATGTGAATTATTTAATTAAAATGATGTCTATGGGAGATGGCCATTTTGAATTTCAGTGCTTTCTGGATAATGGGTTTCAGGATAACAGATCATATACCTGTAGAACATATTATTATATAAAGATTATATGTTGAATGGCAACTAAACTAAAGATGTTAGTTTCCCTTTGAGATTTATGTCTGAAATGTTTTTTTGTACATTTCTCTGCCTTTCAAAATCCTTCCTCCAGGTAAATCCATTCATCATGTTGCCTAGTTCATACAGATACGGTGAAGGGACTCTGGGCCAGTTACACAGAGTAGCTATCATAATCATTTGCCTCTAACTTCTGCCTTTAATTCTAGTATCTGGCACACTCATATGTGTGTACCCAATTACAGTACACTGACCATTACTTAATCATAGCAGATATATTACAAACTTTAATATATATTTCTCCAAATTGCTAACTCTATAAATTAGGTATTTCTATATGTATATATCTCTACCTCTCCTCTGCTGTACCATCCAGTACCGTAGGCTCTTGGCATCCTAGTATTAGCTACAAAAGCCACAGGAAGTCATACAGAGCTTCCCTACTCTGTTGATAACAATCAACTTCCCAAGGAATATTACTTTTTTTTAAGAGATTTAAATGCAATAGATGTACCTTTACATTTTAAAGCGGATGTTTCCAACAATGAAGTAAAGTATAGTTGCTAGGTGCTAGGACAGAGCATTGCTTCTTATAAAGAGCAGCCATGTTTTCTATTTTGGCCTTTGCAACTTTGGCCATGTGGTTTGTTTGAAGGGCCCAAATAGAAACCAGAAAATCACTGCCCAATCTATGGGCCTTTGGCTGTCATGAAGATGCAAAGAGTTTTTATTCAACATACTGTAAACCACCACCAACCCCTCCACCCCCACCCCACAAACATATTGGGGTATGAGCCTTTTTTGCATTGCTATTCTATAACTCTTGCCATGAATGCAGTCGTATAATTGTTGTTCTAAATCAAATAAGGTTGGGTAATCAAGCCTAATTTGTTACTAAATTCAGTAGTAATATGAAATCACGTGCACTGCCATGGTTACATGATGAATCTGATGATAATCTGCAATGTCAAATCACATGGAGCAGAAGTTTGACACTTTATAGTATCAGACAAACCACTTAAAAGTGACATTTCAGTATATTTCAAATCTATGGTAGAACAGCATGGCATTGATTTCATGCAGCACTGGGGTTCTTGGTTTGAGTCCAGCCACTATGCGGAATATTGATGACCGACCAAACTTTTCAGTTCAAGCAATCATTAAGCAAACTCATTATGAGTTGCTGTATTCACGCTAGGTTTCGGCAGACAAAGAAAAGCAATTTCTGTAATGTATTTGTAACCAAGCCCATTTTTACACAGCCTTTAACCACAATCATGTCAGCTGGTGCAGTTACTGTCTGACCCAGGTAAGCGTTTGCTACAGGGCTCCTTTGTACTATGCTTATCAGAGCAAGACCAGCACAAATGGATCCCCAAGGCAAGCCCACAGGTTCATCCCACCCACCTTGGCAACTCCCCACTCTCCATCCCCCACAAAACCCCTACTATGAAAACCATTCTGTCCTCTTTAACACTCACCGCCACTAATTCTCAATTAGAAGCATCATTGTTTAATTGTGTACAATACTCATTGTTTAACAAGTGTCGAGGTGAATTTTTGATTGAAAAAATTCGAATTTTGAGCTATTTTTTTGTGTACTTCGACTAGGGAATAGTCCAAATTCGATTCGAATTTGAAAAAATGTAGAGAATTCAAATGTACTATCTCTTTAACCATTCACCATCTAAAACCTGCAGAATTGCTGTTTTAGCCTATGGGGGACCTCTTAGAACCTATTTGGAGGCAATTGGTGGACTTTGAAAAATCTACCTTTTTTTGGGAAAAACTTCTAATTGAATTCGATCGAATGCGCTATTCCTTTGATTCATACAATTCAAATTTGGTCGAATACAGACCTATTCGATCGAAAACGGACCTATTCAACCAAAATAAATCTTTGACTTCATTTCGGTTGGTCTTTTTGAATTCGAAGTTTTTTCGATTTGAAATTCGACCCTTGATAAATATGCCCCTTAGTGTGAGTTGGAATCCTATTTTTTGGTATATGCAGAACTAACTGAGTTCGGAAGAGGAATCATTCACTATAAAGAAATTACGATATGAATATGAAGCTTTTAGTCTCCTACCTGCGTATGTGTATATTATTATTATTATATTTTTCCATTATTTATGAAGTGCCAGCATAATCCACAGCACATTAAAGACATTATACATCATGCACATCAGTCCCTGCCTGAATGATTTAAACCCTATAGAGAGTCAGCATTGGGTAAAGGAAAAGATGAAACCTTTATGTTTGCAAAATAAAATGTATACACAAAAAAAAAACACATTACTATGTTGTAGTAATCAGAGGTGGGTGCAGCCAACAATGATTAATATGTTAGCGCATCTTGTGTGTGTTACCTGAATTTCCAACTAATACTGTGTAATTTATACTGTTGCCAATGTAGGCCACAGTTTAATTAACGGGAAAAATGTTGCCAGTGTTAATGAATTACTGTACAATCTCAATATTGTAAATACCCATTTGTATCATTCTTAGTAGGTGTAAATAAATTCCTGCCAGTCACAGCAGCTGCTTTTGAATTTTGTTGGCTGCTACATCTATGGCTACATGGTGCAGACTGCTGTGCAATTTATATAGCAGTTTTCCATTGGATTGTTCTGGGTCCTCAAGTCTTCATTATCCCTTAAAGGAACATATAACTCCAGAAAATGAAAGTGACTCATTTGATCCAATACAGTCTTAAAAGACGTCCTGTTTTTCCACAGTACTGCAGCCATTTTGATCTGTGCCCTACAAGAAAAATTCCAAGTAAAAATTTCCAATTTTGGAAAGTGCTAAATGAGCATTATTTGTATGTAGAGTGGTTTCCGGATAACAATATGCAGTTTGACAGTGAGTCTTCAGACACCTATACATATCAGACTTTAGAACATGTTGATGGTGGGCAAAATTTCATAGACACCAGAAATATCCAACTAAACTGTGTAATAAACCCAGCTCTGAAATAAATCCAAACATTTCCACTTTAAAGGAGAACACGTATGCATTTACAGCCACTTTGGAATGGTGCCATTGTGGACTCCATATAATGCCTGTTTGCTGTACCTGTTATTAAAATGGAGAAAATTGCTGCAAAGTCAATACGTGCCAATTTTCGTACTGCCATTTCCCCAGTGTCGAATAAACTACATGGTGCTACATAACATTACATTTTATACAACATTCCACACCAGAAATTCTTAGCCATCTAAATGTGTCCATTAATGTCTAAAGCTTATGCCAGGTCTAATGACAATTTGGCACAACTGAGGCACACCTCTATGAATACATATAAATACAACAATTAGCTCTTTATAATTGATACTTCTGTAATTGCAAAGCATAGATTCACAACAGCAGAGCCTTATAAATACACTGTTAGTTCTTCAACTTTTCAATCATAATATTAAAACATTCAAGAAGAACTACTAAATCCTTTTAGTATTCAAACCTGAAGGGGAAATAGTAAGCACAATAATGAGAGCTAGACGAGACCAAGGAATTACCTGGATTATACCAACCTGCAGGGCAACTATGAATTATAATGGTCCTTAGAGTTTAGTATTTTAGGATGCTGCATATGTAGTGGGCTGGCCATTCTTTTGTATAAAAATGCTCACTATTCATTATTAATTGATAGGGGGTTTGGTTGCCTCCAAGTCCTGGCAATGAGCATTCCAAATTACTACTGCAGTTGTAGGATTCAACCATTCATGCGAGGGGTGAAATTATCCATAATGAAGATTTAGTAAGGCTCTGTCAGAGGAGGATTCTTCCAAATGATAGCGGCCAAATTCTTTTGCATAACCAGATCAAGTTTAGGTGGCATAATATACCCAAAGCAGTATTAAAGCCAAAGGACAAACTGTTTTCATAAGCAACAGCCCATGGGTGGAAAGATTAAAGGCTGTTTTCCAGTGAGTAATTTACTAGTATGTAAATCTGTGTGATATTGTAGTAAGCAGGTTGTCATCATTTTTTATGTGATTTATGCACATTGTCATATAATTTGACAGTGATTTGTTCAATAGACAATCATAGTTAATACTACAAAGACAGATAACAAGTCACTACCATATGATTAACATTCTCCTCCATAGAGAATAATACAAAAGAACAATTGTTAAATAAAGTGCTTGCTCACACAAATGATTTATTCAGCTTCACTGTGCATTTACATACAAGGAACAACTTAGCAAAATGTGCATAAAACAATAAAATGTTAAATTTATAAATACAATTTATGTTTTTATGACCAATAAATAGATGTGTATTTGTTCCACAGAACAACATATGCTCTTTGTTCTTTTGACAATAATTAAAAACACCCAATAACATTTTTCTGCTTACCATGACTGGGCTTAAGGTAAATGGTAGCATCACAAAGCACCACAGGACAATTCCCCAGACACTGACTAGTTCTTGTATCTTACCTTTTTAAGGCAATGGCATACAGGGAGGTTACTTTCAATTGCCTACTATGGCACTTGTTTTGAGAATAGACAGACAATCAAACTAGCACTTCCAGGTGACTGTCATAGAGGGCAGTGGATGTCAACTAAGGCTTTATATCACTATGCGTTTTGATTTCTCTAGAGATGGCAAGCAAACTACCTGCAGACATCACCCTTAATTAGCACAAATACAGTTACTGTTTCAATGACTTTTAATAAAAAAAACAGTTACAATATAATGGTTTGATAGGCCATGACCTGCTTCCTATTAATGGTAGAACGATCCAGTGAGTACTCGCACACCCTGGCCCTCCCAACGATAGAGATCCCTGGTGCACAGCAAAATGAGGAAACGGCAACCTCACAATCCAATGGCAGCAAGAATTCACCGGCACACAGGTAATGCAAGCAGGTTATACCTTGCTAAGTGTTTATTGCAGCATGCAACGTTTCGGGGTTGCCCCCTTTATCAAGCATGCTTGATAAAGGGGGCAACCCCGAAACATTGCATGCTGCAATAAACACTTAGCAAGGTATAACCTGCTTGCATTACCTGTGTGCCGGTGAATTCTTGCTGCTTCCTATTACTAACAATGGGAATTATTAGCAGTAGCTGGACACTCCTGGAAATACAGCAAGGTGATTATTATAGTCAATGTTTCATCAATATCCTTGTTATGAACTAAGGGGACCTGACCAAATATTGGACCACAAAGCATGTCTATAATCAGTAATTCAAAAAACCATTACTGTAAGGATTTTAGATATTCTGGGCTTTTCCAGTGTTTTATATGCCCCTAGATGACAGATGGCAGTTTAAAATTAACAGTATGGGGCAGATGGTCGAAGTGAAAATTCAAATTTTCGTATTTGAATTTCTGATTTCTAAAATAAGTTCAGTTGCAACAATTAAGGGGAAATTTATCAAGGGTCAAATTTCTAGTTTAAACTCCCATGAACTTCAAATTTGTAGAAAAAAAACTACCAAAAACAACAACAAAAACTTGGATGAATGGGATCGACCTGCAAACTCCCATGAACTAGAAATTCGACCCTTGCTAAATCTGCCCCTAATTGTTGCAACTAAACTTTTAACCATTATATGGCACATCCTCCTGCCTCTAGGAAAATATCCTAGTGAGTAGTGATGGGCGAATTTGTCAGTTTCGCTTTGCTAGAATTTCGCGAAACAGAGATTTTGACGCCGGCGACAATTAAAGTCAATGGGCGTCCGCTTATTGTTGCCGGCGCCTACATTTTCGCCTAATTTATTCGGCGGCGGCGAAACGGGCAAATTTGCTGTGAATTTGCGCCTGCCCATCACTACTAGTGAGGCTTGTTGTATTAGTGAATACAGAAACCCAGGCTTTACCTCACTGGTCACCAGTCTACATAAGCCATGAGAGAAATTCGGAATACTAAAAACACACATTGTTCTGCAAAACTGTTAGCCTCTACCACATATATTTGCCATTTATGATATCAATCAGTGCCAATTCTTCAGCTGAACTCAGGGAAATACCTGTGTTTGTATAATTCTATGGCATCTCTCTGTACAGGGGATGTGAGGTTTGTTTCTATTGATACTGTGCCAATGAAAAGTCCTGCTAATTTGTTAGGCTTTTGTTTCTACTGATGGTTCAGGTACTATTTTGTGATATGATATATTACAAATGAGTTTTATGTAAGTATTATCTTTAGCAAACACTACTGTTATCACACTATATTATTTACATTGTACATTATTCAATTCACGCATTGCCTGAGAGGATGGAACCATCGATCAAAGCTTATGGGGGATGTTTGTTGGCCTCTATGGCATCTTGTATGTATCCACCTATTTCATTCATTCATCATTCTTTTAAAAGGGTGGGGTGATCTTCCTGTTGCTACTGCTGTTCATCAATTATTAGTATTCTACCTTATAAAAATAGGATCGATCCTCTGTATACTGCTCTACATAAATGTCCACAAGTAGTAGATGCAATAGTATGTCCTAGCAGGTAAAATGCCAGCCATAGCATAGAAATATACAAGCTTTGTGACACTGACAGGACTGCCGTTATCTTGTTAAACCCAGTAATAACCTGCCATTTGCCTAACTTTTTTATATATTGAAAACACGATGTCAGAGGGTATGGAGAGGACATCTTGAGGCTGTGTCAGTGACATTAGTGGGCAGGGTTATGTCCAGAATTCCTCATTTAGAAAACCAGACAGGCAGTGTTCATCGGGACAGCCCTACCAAAACCAAGCTGTCCAGGTGAAAACCGTCCAGGTGGCATCCTTGCCCTGTCAGGTATTATACTTTCCAAAATGTGGAAACCTTGTGCTTATTTGGGAGGTCTGGTACTACTCTATTCTCTTTAATAGATGCCTGGTACAGAATAGCAATTTAGTGCAGGACTGCTCACTTGCATTTACTGCCAAATCCACAACAATTTCAGTCAAGCCCCTATAAGTTGCTAGCACCAATATCACCAGTTATATCTTCAACTGTGATGATTTCCACTAAAGAGTAATCATTAAAAAAAAAAAAAAAGAGTAATCATTCATTTTTAATTACGTTTGGGCACCTATTTTAACAATATACATATCCTTTACATTTAGACAAATTCCAAGGGATGCCAGCACTCACGGAAAACTAAATAGATGTGCTTGGGTGCGCGATCATTAAATGGATTGTACAAAACATTTATCCTTTACATTTAAATATACATACACATCACTATATTCCAGACAGCTTTAGTAAGGGTCAGGGCACACAGGCAGATATGGGGAGATTAGTTGCACTGCAACTCTTCTTTGGGGCGACTAATCTCCCCAAATTGCCTCTCCTGCCTTCCCGCCATCCAAAATGTAAATCACTGGCGGAATGGCACTCGAATCAATTCGTTTTCCGAAATTGCCTCACAAGGAAACTTCGAAAAAATGAATCGCTCTGAGCGACATCCCGCCGGCGATTTACATTTTAGCAGGCGGGAAGGCAGGGGAGGCAGTTCGGGGAGATTAGTCGCCCTGAAGACGAGGAGATTTGTCGCCGGGCGACTAATCTCCCCAAATCTGTGTGTGTGCCCTGACCCTAAATGTAATTTAAGATAACATAAGTGAATAAATGTGAGATAAGCAGTTGTAAACCATCAGTATCTAATCATTGTATACACTTGCAAGCTTCTGGTTCCAAAGGCTTATTGATCTATGTAAGCTCTGTGTCATTGTATAGCTGCCCAACAATATATCCATGTAGAAGGTAAACAATTCAGTTGTAATGTGTTGTTTACAAATTAACAGAATTGCTATTACACACAAAATGTTAAGTACATCTAAAATCCAAAATCCTTATATCTGGGCTTACAAAACATGATTTAATTTAAAGATGGCATATGCTTAATTAAAAAAAAAATTAAGGCTAGGTATTCTCTATAAAATCCCAGTAATTCCTTGCTGTATACATTGTCTCATATAAGCAGTTGGAATGGGAAATGTCCAAATGCATTTTTAAGGAAAACAATACCAGAAAATAATCTCTTAATACCAAATGCCTTTGAATAATAGGTACCCTGCTTGTAGGTGCTCTGACCACCATGCAGGGTTGCTTAATTGCGTTTGCTGTTCCAGTCCGCAGCACTTTAGTAATTTTTACAGCAGACACAGGTGCTCACTAAAAGTTTCCTTATTTACATGCAGAAACAATTACAGCCCCTGGGAAATAATTATTTATGTACCTGAATTCTCTGGTGGCTTCATGGGAATAAAAATAGTTTCTTCCTTTAAGAAGTCTCTTTATAAGGAGTATTCACAGAACATTGATTCTAAAGCTCCCCATAGACGCAAAGATTTCTCTTGCTGAACGACCGATTTTAGCGAAGTCCGACCAAGCCTTCGAAATTATCGTGCGGTTAGTGGGATTCGAAAGATCGAACATCTTACGATTTTTCGCCCGACATCTGTCAGGAAATTGATCGCCCAGGTTAAAAAATCTTTGTCGGTCCCAGTGCAATCTATTTATGTTTGCAGGCACAAGCAGGCAGCTACCCTTTGTTTTCCTGGCAAATTGGTCTTTTTAGTTGATGGACAATTCGTACGATCGTACGATCGTTCCGAAATAATCGTGGTCTCACGATGACGATTGGATCTTTCAAACATCTCAACATCTATGGCCAGCTTAAGTCAGGAGAACATGCTACTCCCCAGAGTAAATTCCATGGAATAGCTTGATGTGGAAATAAAGGCTTCTCTCTCTAATATTAACAGTGAGATTTGTGAATTTAATTTTACAAACTTACATACATTGTATATAGCACTCTTTGCACTAGCGGAGCTGATTTTCCAGGTTAAAATGGAAATTCGGCACTTAAAATGACAAGAGGCAACTTTTTGCCACCCCTTGTAACTGGCCGCTTGTCTCACCTTGCCTCATGGCAGGAGTAGCCCTGACTATATCTGACTTGATAAAGGGCATAGCCAGAAACGTTATGTGATTGAAACTGCAAATTTCTTTTATTGAGGAAGGCTAACGAATGCTTGGGTCCTACGTTTTACAATTTTTGTTTGGTGAATCCACTTTGTTATGTCGGCACAGGATATCACATGGGATGAGCAATATAAAACTTAATCGGTGGGCTACAGTGAAACTTTCTTATTTTCGGATTCCTTATAACAGACTAGTATATAATGCTGGAATATAAAACATTTAAGCAAGAAATTCAGTCAGTATATGCACATTATGTGTCTCAAAATAGTAAGTGAATATACTATAGGGTATTTAATATAATAAAATATGTTAACAGGATGATGTATTATCTCACCATGTGGGATGTAAGTGGAACAACCACAATTTATTTGGTTCAAACAGGTCAGCTCAGAAAAGAGCAGTGATTCTGCTATTGTGGAATGTAAATAAAGCTCCACCACAGATAAGAATGTAAAACAAGCTTATTTGATACTTTGAGACTCAAATAGACATCTAAATACAGAACATGCTTTATTGCAAATCACTTGGATTAAGAGCTTCCTCCAATCTACTTCTCAAAGTTGAAGCATCAAATTGTATTTATACCTGAACAGTATAATACAGAGCAAAGGAATGTGTTGATGTAACACTATCCACACTGGCCCTGACTACGCCAGGGCCTTCACATATAAGATGGAAAAAGGGTTCCCATGCTGCCTCACACCCTCTCACAAGAACTTGAATACTTGATAAGTTATAAAGTTATACATTTTATTTATCAAAACAGAAGGAATAGTTTTGATAGTTAGTGGCAGTACTCACACAGGCATCCCAACACTGAAGAAGGACCTTACATCGACCCTGAAACTACCCACTGGATCACTAAACTGAACTGGTGTACTAACCCTCTGCTTTCCATGATGGAGTCTCTGACTGCTCTGCTGCCTACTCTTCTAAATCTCTTACTCCTAGGGTTGCTTATCCCATTTACGTGAGAAATACATGATCACTTAAAGGGCAAGTAAAGTCTAAAATAGAATAAGGCTAGAAATGCTGTATTTTGTACTAAACATAAACATTAACTTACTGCACCACAATCACTGCAGTCCCTCATATATGAAACATTTAAGGGATATTAAAACATATCCTTAAATCCATATGCTTCCTCCTCCTCATGTGGATAACACAGCACCCCCCCCCCCCCCGCACATGATTAAACACCTTAGGTGCCTTCAAATGCTAACAAACCCTACTAGAAGCATAGAGAAGGCAGAGTATGGCACACACAGGGAGCATAGGGCAGACAGAGTATGGCACACACAGGTAGCACAGGGCAGGCAGAATAGAGCAGGAGATACAGAAACCCCTAAAAGATGGACAGGTCATACTGTTGCTCTCCCCTGTGCATGGGTGACACCTTGTGCAATGGACCTCGGGGATTTCATGCAGAAAATGTAAGTGCTCCCTTTTGTTGTACCCTAGGCACATGCCTCTTCAGTCTACCCCTAGTTTTGGCCCTTCCCTCCAATGATTCTAGTCACTTACTTCAGTCCAGGCTGATGCTCTGCTACTTCCAAAATACACTGGTCTGGCGTACTTGTATTTTCTGTGCAGCCAGAACATACTCTTTCCGTACCTCAGCACTGTCTACCACTAGCAATTGGTAGATCCTGGCAATTGCCAGAGGGGCTGCTGTATAATGCCACAGACAGGCACAATTTATTGGGTATGTGGGGTTATTCCGAATTTCAGTCTTTAAAAGAATTGTATATGTCATTTTTTATTAAACTTATTGGTCTATTTCTACTGGTATATTTTTTTGTATATAGCATGAATGACCTTTGCTACACAAAAAATCTGGCAAAATTTGTAAACTTAATTTAGGGCTGAAGACATGAAGGTGGCGGCGATGGTGCATCCACATTTTGAGCTTAGATTAAGAAATATTGAGACAAGGTAGAATCCTAATAGATTCGACAAACAATTAAACAGCAAATGATTTTTAGTTCAAGTCATTCTCTCAACTATATTTGTCTGGACCTCATGATTCTTGTCCAAACATTATTGCATAGGTTTAATTATGCACATTTCACAGTCAGCAGTTTGCTTTTTTTTGTTAACTTTTAATATGCATTCCAGTTCTCCCATTGCTTGCAGATTGGTTTAAGCTCCACCTGATGGCAGTAGGATCAGGAGCATGCAGTATGTACTTGCCTTGAGCTCTATTTCCTCTTCGCAAGGCACTGAATGGCCTTGGACACTGTCTGTGCAAGAAGTTAACCAACTGCAATGAACTTTAGTAGTGATGGTACATGCTACCTATGTTGCTGCAAATAAAAGCTGTTTTCCTCGAGTCTAAAGGGGTGGCCTCTGGCCCAATGATCCATTTTATGGAAAAATCGATCCCGCTAGCAGTCTATAATGCCCTCTAATGTACTTATAAAGAGTAATCATGTACACTCGCAAGCATCTTTTTCTGTAATTTAACCATTAATCTTCTGTGTGGTACTGTATCAAATGATGTAGCAAAGTCCAAGTAGATTACATCCACTGCCACTGCAGATTTGAGGTTGCTCCTCACCTCCTCTTAAAAGGCAATTAAATTTGTTTAGCAAGATCAGTTATGCATAAAACCATGCTGGCACAAACTCATAGTATTCTTACTACTGATTTCAGACTAATCGGTTTAGTTTTGAGGCTGAGAATGGGATCCCTTTTTGAATAGCAGCACCAGATTAGCAATTCTCCAGCACCGTACCAGAGCACAATGAATCCTGAAAAATTAAGCAAAGAGGTTTCGCAATCACAGAGCTAAGCTCGTTTGGTAACCTGGAATGAATACCATTCTATCCCAGACTCTTAAGAATTTCACCTCACATGAAGCATGCATCATTTTGTATTCATGTATTCATCGAATTTAGACTATTTAGAAGAAAACCTTCATTACTTGGTGCCTCATTTGTGTAGACAGATGAAAAGTAACAGTTCAGAACCTCTGCATTATTTCTGTTCTCATCAATCAACTAACCCCCTCTGACAACAAGGGTCACACCTCATCCTGCTTCATTTTTTTACTATTTACATATTTAAAAAATAGTTTTGGGTTTATTTTACTCCTTGCTGCAATACCCTTTTCCATATCGATTTAAGCTTGTCTGCTTTTTTGCATGATTTAATGGCCTCCTTATATGTGACAAACATTTCAGCTGTCCCGGCTAAATTGATATACATAAAAGCATATACCAACGTCTACCACAGCTTGACTATGTTTGCGAAATATCATACATGCTCTGTGCCACAACTGGCTATAAAATGTCTAGAAGCTGGTTTACTTCATTTCACAGTCCTGAGGAAACTGAAGATAATCTTCTGTCTGATGCACATCAGGGAATATGTTTTGTAAAATATATCATAGACTCCATGTCACTGAAGCTGAAAAGAATAACAACTTATGAGATTTACCATTCTCTACTCACCACAGTATTTACATTCATATCAATGCTTTGCTGTTACTCCATATCTCTTATACCCAGTCAGACAGAAGAGTGTAAGATGATAAATAAACACAGGAAGATACAGTTCTTTTCTGGTCTAGTTATTATGAGAAATGTGTGAAATTCTCCAGAGAAGCGTATCTTTTCACACCGGTTTTTTCCATCTCTTATCAGTAAATCACCATTGCAGAGATATTGGTCCCCAAGCAACTATGATGAATGCTTACTCAAGATAGAGTATCCTGGCCAAATTGGATGCTTCTTGTGTTGCTGAGCACAAAATGTATAGTAATATTGAGCCGAACTGTGAAATGGGCAACTGAACAACAGCACTTCATTAGAGGAGATGTCTTTCCAACAGTTGCACTCATAGGCTGCTTGGCTTTCACCCTTAGTGCTAGAGGAAAATCCACAGTATAAAAGGATAGTGAGCAATTAGAGGCAAAGTCTGACAATTTTCAGGATCTCACAAACAGTTAATGATTGCTTTTCATTATTTTGACCTGTGAAGATGGCTTGGAAAATTCCTGATGGTAAGAAGAACAAACAAATCACAGAGAAGTGGTTCCCAAACAGTGGAGTAGACCCACTTGGGTGACATATAGGAATAACAGGGGGCCTGAAGGCCAGTTTGGTTGATACTCCACCTCGGTAGAATGACTATTTGCTCTTCTAGACATCTATAAAAGCCCAGATTGAAGGCTGTTGAAGGCTGCTGTCTGAGATATCCCTGAAACTATGGCTAAAAGAATGATACAAGAATGTTTTCCTACACATGTAAACTTGTTATGAGCTAATGTGGGCCTGAGCAAAGGCTGGCCATAAAGCCAGTGTAACCATAATCTTGTATAATGTAAATATAACCAAGTAAGGTCAGTAATTTACAAGCAGTGCTGGTACAATTTGCACCAAAGCAATACTACTGTGCCTGGCACCCTGCCTGCCCACCTCTGGAACATGCCTCTCCTGCCTACTCCTACCTCCAATCCTATATCCTGATATGAAGATTTGCTTTATTTTATTGCACTAGCGAAAAATATTTTCTCTGATTCAGGCCTCACATATTAACATATTGTCATACATGTTAATAAGTGGAGCAGCTGGTAAGGCAGGATAACTTTCAAGCACTCTTCAGAAACAGCTGTCCCTAGAGTTTAATTTGAAGATTTATCTTCTTTTTTAGGTTTATAATCTAGAGAAATTTTAACAACACACTTTGAAGCCCAAGCACGCCAGTTCAGAGACCCATCATTTCTCATATACATTAACAGATAGTCAAGTGTGGTACTCAAAAAATTGGAAACACTCCAAAGAGTTCTTTAATTTAATTTAATTTAATACTGGCATAATCAATTAGACCACTGTATAGCAATACTTTTTATGCGTTTTCTGGGAACCCTAAAATCTGGATGAGTAACATCTGAGATACCTCTATAAAATCAAAAGCTGCCAGATATATTGATACTAATTCATAGGAAGTTTTTTCACTTTTATCCCCTTGTGTAAACTCAGACAGTAAGGTTATGTATCACCATGGCAGTGGTAAAAGCTGGGTATACTGATAGATACTGGTAGATCTTTGATTGAACATATCACGGAGGTCTGTTATACACTGTAGTTATTGTTTTATATTTTATTTACTGGTAAACAAACAGATTACAACATCTAATTCTATATAGTAATACTAAAACTAAGGAAATCAGTATTGGAGGCAAAACAATCATTTTGGTTTTATTTGATGTATAAATGATAATTATTTTCAGACTTGTGTTATGTTGATCCAAACCCCAGGAACCATGCATTCTGGATAACAGACCCCCCCTCCATTTTTTTAAAATTGTTAAATACATCAATTAGAACATCTAAAGTGCCTGAAAATAATGTGGCAATATTGGAGCATGTGGAAAAAGAAGAAAGATAATGACAGTCTGTCTGTCAATTCCACAAGACTGTATCAGTGCCAGAGAATATACTGCAGGATGAGGCAACAAATTCCTAAATCCAACCAAAATTTATGCTAGTGTCAAAGTTTAGTATACTAATGTACTAATGAATGTCAGTGGATCTGCCAATATTAACACTAGGGGGCATATTTATCAACAATCGAATTTCGAAATTAAAAAACTTTGAAAATTCGACCATCGAATTTGAGTACAGGTATGGGACCTGTTATCCAGAATGCTCGGGACCTGGGGTTTTGCGGATAACAGATCTTTCCGTAATTTGGGTCTTCATGCCTTACGTCTACTAGAAATTCATTTTAACATTAAATAAACCCAATAGTCTGATTTTGCTTCCAATAAGGATTAATTATATCTTTGGGATCAAGTACAAGGTACTGTTTTATTATTACAGAGAAAAAGGAAATCATTTTTAAAAATTTGGATTATTTGGATAAAATGGAGTCGATGGGAGACAGCCATTCCGTAATTTGGAGCTTTCTGGATATCGGGTTTCCGGATAAGGGATCCTATACTGTACTTCGATAGTCAAAGTATTTTTTCCTGCGAAAACGGGCATAAGTAAAATCGTACGACCGAACGATTTAATCCATCGAACCGATTCAAAGGTTTTTACAAGAAAAACTTTGACTTCTCAAAACCTGCCCAAAAGCCTAAGATGGGTTCTAGGATATCCCCCATAGGCTAAACAGCAATTCGGCATTTTTAAGGTGGCGAAGTGTCAAAGTCAAAAATTTTTTAAAGAGACCATACGTCGAATTTCGAGTGGTCGAATTTTGAGTAGTCGAATTTTCGAAGTTTTTTTCAATTGGAATCGAATTTTGGCCTATTCGATGGTTGAAGTACCCAAAAATTACTTCGAAATTCGAGTTTTTTACTTCGACCCTTGATAAATCTGCCCCTAGATGTGAGTGTACAATGAAATGTTACGGTATTTTTTGTCTATTTAACAGCAAACAGGTGTCTTCAATACCAATCCGAATGTATGTGTGAGTTCACAACTAACATAATAGTGATGAGTGGGCCAGCCAGAAACCCGCAGGTTGGGTAGGCTTGGGCCAGCTCCACGAATCTATGGTGTCAAACCCACGATGTTACTGTGCCCAAAACAGCTTTTTTATCATAGTCGCTCTTGCCTGTCCTGCTCCGGCCTCTGCTGGTGTCAGAGATGTGCAGGGCAAGTACATGAATTATGGAGATGCACCAGGTCAGTTAGGGTTCAGGTAGGAAGTAGGGATGGGCGAATCTGACCTGTTTTGTTTCGCCAAAATTCGCCACCGGCGAAATGTCGCCAACGCCCATTAAAATCATTCAAAATTTTTGTCGTGCGCCGAAATTATTTTCAAGGTGACAATGTCCCTAACTCATTCCTAGGAAACCTGTGCCAACCCAAGCTGCAGACCTGCCATTGACATTATGGAGGGACAGGGACCTGCCACTGATGTCACCAACAGGTTGGGGTCACTGAAAGGAAAGCACAAAGCTGAAGGAGGCAGATCTGACAATATTAAATGCTGGACCTGCCAGACAGCTAAACATCAAACCTATTTTGTAACCCAAACCCGCTCAACCCACAGGTAAACCTGCACATCATTAATATATTCATGTATGTATATATATATATATATATATATATATATATATATATATATATATATATATATATATATATATATATATATATATATATATATATATATATATATATATACACATATATACGGTATATAAAGCCTCTTCTGTGCAATGGTAAAGTTCATCTTAACAACAATATATATAAATCTGGTATAAACCGCTTTCGTATTCAAATGCAATATTTTAAATATTGCTAATTTGTTGCCTCCGAGGCCACTTCAGATAGAACTGCGTTACCCTCCTACGCTAATAGTCTCAGACACCTACACAACAGCTTTACTGAGTGATTGGAAATCAGCAGCGAATACCTGCAGAAATGAGACTGTGTAATTAATGTGGTTGAACGAAACAGAAATCAACATGTTCTAAATGTATGAAAAAGGAAAGTGTAAAATGCTTCTTACTTGCCTCTATGCTTGCTGAGAGTAAGTGTATTTTATATTGACAATGGTACAGTGGAAATGTTAGTGCTTGAGAGTCACGCAGAGAAATGTTTCAGGAACGTCAGGCAAGTTCTGCAGATACAAATATGACTAATGCTAAAATCAATAGACATATATAATCAAAGTCACACTATACAGAGGTGATTCCTAACCATTTTCTGCCCACACCCCTCTCTAGCTGGTTTCCAGGCTATCCTCACAAAAGGGGTTAAGCACATCTAATTTGAAAACAGAACTTGAATTATAAGAGGGAAGCATTGAAACCAGAATACCATTCAGGACTAAATCCCAGCAATCCTGTAAGATTCAGACTCTAAGGGGCATATTTATTATGCTGTGTAAAAAACAGCTGGGTAATACACCACACATCGCCGTGTAAAAAACAGCAAACATTTTGTACGTGTTTTTTCTTAGAGCAACTTCCACCAGAAGCAATGTAAAATAACTGCGTCAAATCTGGCATTCGCATGATGTAAAATTACACACACCTTGATAAACTCGCCATTCACTTTATACAGCTTATTAGGCGGATATCATTTTACACAGCATAATAAATATGCCCCTAAAAGAGGTTGTTCATCTTAAAATGCAGTTTTATATATTTTAGTATAATGTAGAGAGTGATAGGGGCATATTTTTCAAGGGTCGAATTTCGAATTGAAAAAACGCCGAAATTCGAATTCAAAAAGGCCAACCGAAATTAAGTTGAAAATTTTTGGTCGAATAGGTCAGTTTCCGATCAAATAGGTCCATAATTATATATTATCGATTTTTCAAAGTCCACCAACTGACTCTGAATAGGTTCTAGGAGGTCCTCCATAGGCTAAAACAGCAATTTGGCAGGTTTTAGATGGCAAATGGTCAAAGTCAACTTTTTAAAGAGACAGTACATGATAAATTTCGATATTCGAATTTTCTAATTTGTTTGGACTATTCCCTATTCGAAGTACACAAAAAATATCTCGAAATTCTCATTTTTTCATTCGAAAATTCACCTCGACCTTTGATAAATCTGTCCCATAGTCTTTACTTTATTATTATTATGTAGTTTTTTTTAAATTATTTAGCTTTTTGTTTGGAAGCTCTCCAAATTGGAATTTCAGCAATTAGCAGGTTGCTAGGGTCTAAATCACCCTAGCAGCCAGAGAGTGGTGTGAATTAGAGGCAGGAATATGAATAGGAGAGACCTGAATAGAAAGCTAAGTAATAAAAAGTAACAATAAAGTTATAGCCTCACAGAGCAATAATTTTTTGGCTCCAGAATACTCAGCATCTACATTTTAATAAAACTGTAACTAATGATTTTCTGAAACTTAATTAAATAAGAGGTTTTTGGCAGAAAGCCCAGCATACCCAGCACCTGCAATTTGATACAATTGTAACTATTTAAAATAAGTAAAACGCCCACAAATGTGTTCAAACTTTCCATAACCTGACAAATTTTGTAAAATGTACATGGTTATTACGGGTGTGACCATAAAATGTGCACGGTCATTTTCTGCAGTTCTTTTTGTCCCTCTTTCCATTTTTTGAATTTTGGGAGGTATGAAGTAGGGGTATTCTATTGTAGGGGATTTATAATTTAGTTTTCCTTTAAGAGAACAGTCCCCAAGTATTAGGCCAGCTATGTGGGCCTAATTAATGCTGTACAGCTAAGGGGGTTTCTTAGTCTCATAAAGGAAATAAGCCCTTGTTTGCTGGATCAAAAGTATGACCCCTAGAGTTCTCTGATTTGGCCACTGGGTAGCAGTATATAAGAATATATAAACATCCCTTACCTGAGCAGACAGGAAGGGTTCAGTGGACCCTAGACAGGTCAGGTCTAGAAATTAGTAGGCTATTCTCTTTAGGGCTTCAGATTAGGGTTATTTATCCATGCAACATAGCCCAGAAGTAGGGAGGAGTGTAGAATGAGGGATTAGAGAGATGCCGTTTGGATCCAACTTAGAACAAAAAGCTTGTATAAAGGACTCCCAGCTTTTCAGGCCTTATCCACTTTGTTTTTGCCCGGGGATATATATTAACCAATGTGTGCTGTGAGTATTTACCTATCCACAAATATTTTGTGTCCCTGCATTATTCTGATAAACTCCTATTTGGACTTTGTTTAATAAATCAGTTCTATGGTCAAGTTAAGAACCACTGGCACCCATTTATTGTGTACTATTAGATCAGTGTATTTCAGCAACACCCTGCCTCCACTTATTGCAAGGGCTCACACCTGAGAATAGAGAATCTCATCCAGAGCAAATATATGTTAAAGCTCATAATTTGGGAGAAAGGGGCACTCAAATTTACTATAACCTTACACTATGTTTAGTTTAAACTATCCAATCATTTATTGTGAAACCAGTACAAAGTTTGCATGTTTCCTCTTCAGAGTAAAACAAGGTTCTGCCAATAAGTGATTGATGCCACCACTTTTTGTCATGATATTTTTTCATTAGTGGATAGGCGTCATACCATATCCATATTGCATATGCTTTGTCAGATCAGCTTGGCAGCTCCTACAAAGGAACAAACACAAAACCGCAAAGGACTACATCAAAAGCCCTGCTGTTCTTTGGAAATTTATGGAAGCACTTTTGTTTGCTTTATCCAGCCTGTGGGCTACTTGTGGAAT
Source organism: Xenopus laevis (assembly GCF_017654675.1). NCBI lineage: Eukaryota > Metazoa > Chordata > Amphibia > Anura > Pipidae > Xenopus > Xenopus laevis. The sequence goes on from NC_054388.1 coordinate 70,209,831, forward strand.
GACTTCTACCAGCATGAAGCACAACTAGATGGACTTTAGAAATGTTAGATAGTATATAGTTTATAGTACTGCCATTTCCCATACATGCTAACATTTTGCTTAAGAACAATGAAACCTCCTGTTATATAAATGTTGAATAATAAGAGGGAAGATGGGAATGCATTATGAGTGTCTGGGCTCTGAGTGTGTGGGTTGGTGCTAGACGCAGTAATATGAAATGATGAGCCTACAGTAAATGAGGTTTGGAAGAGATATACAATAAATCAATGGCTGAGCAAAACTAAGAAAGTCTTTCAGAGGCAACTTAAAACTAAAATCGAAGGCACATTTAACACCTCTAATGTTGCTGAATACAAAATATTGGCAGCCACACTGATATCTGAGTTTATCAGGATTTCCTAATATTTGCCCCAGAGGAAATCTGAGTGAAATTGGCATTTTCCACAAATTTTTCTGTTTTTCCCATGGATGAAAAGCTAAATTTTGGATAAAAGTAAAGTTCACTCTGGAGAACCACATTCGATTCCGTGTATTTTATTTAAACACAACATGTTTCGGACAGACATGTCCTTCATCGGGTACTAGTGGATGGGATGACTTTGACGTAGTTGGCCAGCTTAAATATATTGAAATATATGGACAAACAATCCCTGTTTTGTTTAAAGGGTAAGGCATTTTTCAGTAGCAGTATGCACAAAATGTCGCTGTCTTAAATATATTGATAATGGGTTGAGTGCAGAGGACTCTTGTATTTGTCTCAATGATATGATTCTCTTACTCTGTGAAAGAAGTGGGGTGGATCAGAGACCACAAAGGCAACTGAAAAGCACTAGTTTAGATAAAGCATGAATAGATGCTACTTGAAGGTACTTGAACCTTTACATGCCCCATGGTTAGTGCCATTGGCCTGTTTAGCATGAAAAGATTTAATGAGGGCACAAATGGCTTGTAACCAGTGTCGAACTGGCCCACTGGGATACCAGGAAAACCCTCGGTGGGCCCAGGTGTCAGTGGGTCTCTTGCTTCTAAACATTTGGCCTATTCCATGGTCATTCCCTATTTCTTCATGGGAAAAAATGCTTGATAATGCTAAAATGAATTTTTCCCAAAGTTGTATCCATATAAGTTATGCCTCAAGTTGTGGTGGACTTTACATACCAGAAGCACAATGACATTGGATTGTGGGGGAGCAGTATGAATTGTAGAAAGAAAATGGCAAATTGAATCCAAAAAGTGCACTTGTATTTGTGTAACAAGTGAGTACCTGGTAGAGACTGTGACAAATTAGCAATATATTCGCTACTGTGAGGTTGGGCATTCTTGTCTTCCCAGTACCAGCCATGTTTGAAATAAACACCGAAGCAACAAGTTTTCAGTATTTACTGGGGGCAGTCATGTAATTATGACTGTATTACAGTATATATAAATATATATATAAATGGTTAATAAAACAATACTGAACAATGGTGATTCTGTTGTGTGGTGTTTATACAAATGGCCTGTAGATGTCACTGTGCTCAGACATACTGTGCATACTTCCTGGTAGCTTAAAAGTTAAAGTGAAAGCTTACTGTTGTGTAATGGCTGCATGACTCTGTTAATAAAGAACTGTTATACTCTACTCATCCTTGGCTACCCAAAACATAACAAATGGAGACAAGGATGGCTCTTCTACCTCTGCAGAAGTGCACCTTTTCTTCCAAACCCTGGTGAGCCTAACATAACTTTTACTGCTTGGATTTGTATGTTTGAAAATTAAATTATTGCTGCTGACCAAGGGAAGATTTCTGCTGCTAGAAAGCATGCTTTACTTATTCACTGCCTGGGAGCATTACCATTACCTGATGATATTTATGAAACTGCTCTTACTGCTATAAAGAACTTTTTTGTGCCAAGAGTAAATGTGGTTGCTGAAAGATATAAATTCCGCCAACGTGGACAACGTAATGGTGAAACCACAGAACAATTTGAGAGAGCTGGTTGTTACCTGTGAGTTTGGGAATCTAACAGATGAAATGCTAAGAGACCAAATAGTGGAAAAAACAAACTCACCTTGCATTAGAGAGAGACTGCTCCTAAAGCAGGATTTAACCCTTGCAAAGGCTATTACAGTTACTAGCTAAATTGAAACAGCAGTGGCAGAGGCTAAAACTCTGTCAGGGAACTGCTGGGAATATACAGATTGTGAATTCAACACTGTGGCCTAATAATGCACAGTCACAGGCAAAATACAGTGCTAAGGAAAGGGATTCACCTACACTGCAAAACTGTGCAGCAAATACAAATAGAAAATACTGCTTTTGCTGTGGTTCAACACAACACACTGCAAATCATGTTACATGTCCTGCAAAAGCGGTACGGTGCAGCAAATGCACAAAGGTAGGACATTTTGCTAAGATCTGCCGTAGTTCTGCTAACTACTGATGTACTACAAATGTTACAGTATTAAGTGTGGATAAAGCTGGTACATTTATTCTAGACAAGTTTATATGCACAGTGTCAGTGTCAGTACTGCTTCTGCTGACAAGGGACACTCCATTAATCTGATGCTTGATACAGGTTCAGCTGTTTCTATCCTACCAAAGGATATTTTCTCGAAATACTTTGCAAAATATCCACTTGTTGCACCTGCCCTGAAACTGGTCAGTTACTTAAAGGATCCAATCCCTGTGCTTGGTTGCTTGCCATTGACTGTACAATTTGAATCAAATACTGCAAAATCTGACTTTTACATTGTGAATAATGGTACTGCTATACTTGGATCTCTTTGCTGCATTAAACCTACAATTAGTTGATGGTCTCATTACTACAGCACCAGTGCCTGCCACACAGCCTAAAAAATTTCACCACAAACCAACACTTCACTGGGTTGTGCAAAGAACTTAGTACACAAAGTTAAGTTGAGAACAGATGTAAAACCTGTACAATTTCCTGATTCAGCATTGGAAAAACTTGCTTTTGATATTGTCGGTCCTTTTACAGGTGCTCCTATAGACTGTAGATTTGCTATAAACTTGATGGACTATTACAGTAAATGGCCAAAAATTGCATTTGTTTCTCATATAACATAAGCTACAGTAATAACATTTCTGTCTACAGTCTTCAGCAGAGAAGGTAATCCAAAGGAGTTAATATCAGACAAGGGACCACAGTTTGTCTCATCTAAGTTTGAATCCTTTCTGAGAGAGAGGAATATTGTGCATAGGAAATCTTCGGTGTATTACCCACAAGCAAATGGAGAAATCGAGCGATTCAACAGAAGTCTGACAGAAGCACTACAGGCAGCAAATCTTACTGGGAAATATTGGAAAGTATTTACAACAGAGTTCCTACATAACTACAGATCAACGCGCCGTGCAACAACCGAATCATCTCCAGCTGAATTATTACATGGCAGACAGATGTGCACTAAGTTACATGTTGCAGACATCAAACTTCCACAAAATACTGTGCCTACAAAATCGTCTACTGCTGACATTGTGAAACATCAACAAGCCAAATGCAAGGCTTATACTGACAGAAAATGTGGTGCCAGAGAAGTACACTTTCAGCCTGGATCTTTAGTCAGAATTAAGAAACCAGGAATACTGAAACAAGGACAATCTAATTTTACTACACCACTTGACGCCAGTGAGGACCATACACATATGAACTGTCTGATGGATGCATATGGAATGCAAGTCGCCTTGCTCCTATTAGATATGACTTTGGAGAAGCCCAATTTGATGAAGGACATTTTCCTACTCCTGATGTCAACTGCAATAGGCCTGAAGAAAGTGAACCTATAAGGCATTCTGAGTGAATCAGAAAACTACCTGCATGGACCAAGGACTTTGTGATGTCAAGATGGAAGTGAAAGCTTACTGTTGTGTAATGCCTGCATGACTCTGCTAATAAAGCACTGTTATACTCTACTCATCCTCGGCTACCCAAAACACAACATGTTGCAAATATCCTTAGTGCACACAATACAATACAATCAGCTTTACATATATCTGCCCTGTGGTTTCAGTTTTGGTTCGTAAAGTGCAAAGAGATTAGGTGACTTGCCCAAGGTCCCAAGGATTTGACACAACAATTAAACTTGTGCTGCCCTCCGGTCAATAGTCTAGAAATTATAATATTCTCTATTTTAACACTGTCTAGTCAGTCTAGACCACTGCAACAAAAGGTCCCATTGAAATACTACCAAAATAAACTGTGAAAAGCCTCTTTCACATGGTCACAATTTATTATTAGCAGCAGTTAAAGTGCTCAGTCAGGCTTGCCAAAGATCATATGGCAATGGTGTCATTTAGCTGACATTCCTAGAAGTACAGAAATTAAATACTAGCCACTCAACACAGCAACAGAAATTAAAGAACAAGGCTGCATGCCCCAAGATGCTTTTGTTTCATGTCTTCAATATTTAACCAAAGAAATCCTGATACATCCATTCATGCTCAAATCAAAATGGAAATATTTTTAAAGATAATCAAGCTAGCTGAGTTGCATGGAGCACAAGCGTTGTAGTAACTGCAGTAGGTCAGGAACATGCTTTTCTTATTACGTACTATAAACAGTAGTCAGCGTTTGATTAGCTTGCTATAGGTTACTGTCCTGATGCTCCTTTGTTACTTTATGGCATTGCGCCATTTTTTTCTCTTTGCACTTCTCTCTCTGTATTTTGTAAATATTGCTCATGGATGCAACTCTTTGTACTCCCAAAATAAAAAAAGATTGTTGGTTCTCATTTTGCACGTATCACTGTTACCAAGTGTTGCAGGAAACCAATGGCAGATATTAATCCCATGGCATGCAAGATGCTAGGAAACCCGTACTTACTGTACCAACGTAAGGCATTAAGTACTGGACTCCTGTGACCCTGACAGTATTGCAGTCTTTGCCTGATACTGATTTTTAATCTGGTTCTATGAATTACATAGACCACAAACAAGGGTGAGTAAGCCTATGCGGTCATAAGTGTGCAACATTTGCTCAAGCACTTGTGCCCCTGCTCAAATTAATGGCACATACATTGCACAAACGACTGTTTCCCTTGCTCATTTTATGGTGACCCCCTCCTTTGTTTTTTGGCTCTTCCATTTTCTAATTACTACTATTGTACCCTTCCTTTTCTCTTACCCTTTTCTTCTTTCTCTCTAGGCCTTTCTTTGCTCACTTCTTTTTTTCCAAATATATTTGAATTTTAAATCAAAACAAAAATATAAATGTTAGCGCAAACTCTGTTACAAAGTACCAATTATCGAAAATTAAAAGACAGCAACTTTTGTAACCAAATGAATAAAGTGAAGTATATTCAGGGATATTCCTATTCAGGTAAGGTTGGTAACAAGATTTACACAGTGCAGATGGTGATTCTATTGATGCAGTACTGGATTCACAGATCATGGCATTTGTTCTAAATAGTTACTTAACATCAGCTTGGTGGTTTCCGGGGGGTAAATTCGTTGGTGTTCGGCTAGAGAAGACAGACTGTATGAAGGCTTGGTCAGTCTCAAGGAAAAGCAGGTTATCCCAAAGAAGTTCTTTATTATACCAGGTGGTGTGTTGAAAATGTGTATTGTCATAGGTCTCATTGGGTGAGGAAGTGAGGACATGTGAACCATGTATTAAAAAATGTTTGGGTATATTGTTTTATTCATTATGGTCTCAATCCAATCCAGGTGGAAGATATGATGGAGGTTATTCTGCACTAGAGACATAGGTGGAGGAGTGTAGGAGAGCTATTGGTCCAAGATGGCTTTTCTGGCTACTGCGGCTAAACGTTCAGCTAGGGCTTTTCTGGATCTGTGGTTTGTGTGGTAGAAAATAATTTGATAAAGATTGCCCTATTTGTCAACCTCCCCCCAAGTGTTTTTGAGCAGGATCACAGGCAATGTGTCAGGTCTGCTCTGGGGCTGCTGCATTTTAAGCTTTTGTCTGGGGGGCTGTGCCAATGTGGTATTTCTTAAGCGACGTCAGATATGAGTGATATAAAATTTGAAGAGACGATTCCTGATAAGTACTTGCCTGTAGGCATTTCATTATGTGGGTATGTCATTTTAGGATGCCTCTGTATGCGGGATTAGTCTTTGCTCACTTCTATTCCAAACTTTTATTACGCACTATTTTTCACATTTGAACTTATTCTTCCTTTTTGTTCTTGCCTCTAATTTGTCTATTGTAATTTTCTCCCCTTTCCTTCCCCTAGCCTCCTAGTGGTAGCTTGCTAAAAATTATACTGAGAATTCCCAAGCCCCGAGCCTTTTAATGCACACCCAGACCATATTGACCCTAGTTATACATCTGGTATGCTTCCCCGTAAGGTTGTTTGCTGGAAGCTGCATAGAGGATTCCTAAAACAGGTAAGGGAGAAAAAATTATATTTAACTCTGGAAGGTACCCAGGAATCAGTACCGAGTACCCAGTCAGGGTACCTGCAGTTTGGTCAAGGAGTCCGAGTGTTTCTGCCAGAAACCTCACCACTTTGCGAGTATTCTGCAAATGCAAGTTTACACACCCCTTTGCTGTGTTTAAGAAACCAAGACGCTTCTGTGAAGTTCTGTGGCAGGTAGTAAGGACAGGTCTTCCTTGTACCCACCTAGTACTAAATTTCCACTCCTGCTGCTAGATGTAGTGCATTTTGAATAAGCATTATGGGTATGCTTCTGCTTTAGCAATTGAATCTGGGGTCATAGTAAATGACCTCTCATGAATTTTTACAAAGTGAATATTTGATATACATTCTGCAGCTATAAAGTTATTAATTTTATGATAAATGTTAGCCTATATACTGGCATGACATTAACTTCACATCCTTATACATATACCACTGTAACACTGTACCTGCTTATGTTTCTGTAATTCAGTAGGACAGTCAATGTATTATGGTGCAGGCATCAGAAGGTCAGATGGTACCCTGGTGTCACAAGTAGCATTTTAATGAATCAGTTTCTACTTCCAGCCTTCACACTATTGTACATACAGGTGTATTAGGTAACATGTGTATCCTTATGCACTCTGCTTGCAAATTAAAATAAATTATTCAGAATTCTTGAAGTTCGTCGGAAGTATACACAAACGATAACAAATGTCTAGAATCACTGAAGAATGCCAGGAAAACGTAATAGCCTGTTGCACTGAGAAATACCTGCAGATGTGTTCATGACAGGATAGTCCCAAAATCCTTTAGACTTAAGTTGTAATTAATTGATTATTACATTAAATTGAATTGATTATTACATTAAATTGAATTAACATTAATTACAATTAAAATTGAATAAAATAATAAAACTTAAAATTACTAAATTTTCTTTGGGTAAATCAGCCACATGCCTTTCAACTGATAAAGTACTCTATATGCATATGTACTAATATTCATGATTTTGGATCTCCAAACACAATTATACAGAGTCTACTCACCAATCCCTGTGATCCCCAGTTTAGCAAGATTGAGATTGCCCTATGGTTACACAAAATATGTAGAGAAGAGGATAAGGTTCTGCTGGAAGGCAAGCTATTGTAACATTACTCTTTTTTGTCCCAATAATTTCTAATGCTAGCTACACATATGCTAATATTTCAGTTTGGTCAATCTCTAAACAAAATGCATGGTCCTTGGTATGTGTGGACCCCCTGCTGATCATCCCCTGCTGTCATAACAAGACAGTTGATCATCCACACTGAAAACTATACCAATGTCCCAGTTTGGTACATATACTGTATTGGTTTATCGGAAAGACAGAACAGAAAGAGTTTGGGTGTGGAAATTAAGCTATTCTCTGGTTGATTTGCTGTATCAGGGCAATTTGATTTAATTGGTAAATTTTCCTTTGGGTACATCAACTAAATGTTCTTCATCTTATTCAAATGTGTGGAATTATTTTCAGTATGATATTGTGCCATTGCCTTCTTCAGGGCCACCTGGAAAGATTTTTTTTAAAAGTACTCTTTTTGTGGATAGAACACACCAGACTTTTTTAAATAAAAAAATGTATTTTTCGAAGTTGGGCTGCTGAACCTTTCTATAGAGAATAATGGACCTAGATATTTGGGGAGCTTAGGTGACAAAAATAATAGAATTCAAAAAAACAACTGGTCCTGGCAAAAGCACTGCCACAATTTCAAAATAGTGCCAGTCTGCCTTTCAACAACTGGCTACTGTCAACTTAATGTAAAAATCCAAATGCCCAAGTGGCATCTATAAGCAATAAAGTAGATAGAATGGAACATTTGTTGCCAAGAATTTACCAGCCAGAGCCTTTGCTACCACTCAATATTCACTCTGCATATATGTAGCAATGGCTACAGAATGTGACTTTCAACCACTTGATGTAAATATAATCCCCATGTCTTTAATTAAACCAAGCATAGATAAAAGATCTGCTAAACCAGCATGAAATAAACCTTAATCTATAAATAATTCCACCACAAAATCTTTCAAAAACATTATTCAATACAATATTACTTAAAATGTGACACATTTGGTGCAAGCATGTTAAGACTAGTATTTATTGGTTTCCAATCATCAAAATATAACATTTAGTTATTCAGTGTTGCAATGTTAATGTACATGAATGCCAGCTATCTGGCAAAATTACGAGAAGTTAATTGAAAAGAATAAGTTATGTTCTGAACTGTGTACAGGTCCAAAAAAACAGTCTCTTTCTAATCTTCTTGCTCCCTGATTTACCCACTACCAGTTTATCTTTCACTGAACATCTTAACAGAAATATAGCAGTTCTACATTGTTAGTTAATTAATTCCCCATTGCACTGAAGAACATGAAATCATTTTCTTAATGCATTCAGCCTAATTAGTTTTATTTCTGACTGAATTCTTAAGGCCAGTTCTCACGAAAAGAACTCTGAAGGTGCTAAGTGCCGATAGACTCCGAATGCTTACCTTAGTTTATAAGATTATACTCCACTCCTGCTCCGGTATTCAGGCATTTTATGTACTGTTAAATATAGAGATTAACAGTCCCTTGATTTCAGCACTGTGCCTTTGTGATGCTGGGTGCTAGGAAACCACAGCCTGCCGATAAGTCTGAGCAAATCGTATGTAATTACTGCTTTGCACTAATTACTGTTAGGATCAAGTGTGCAGCTTGATTCTAGAGATAGAGTAACCTGCCTCAGAACATTAAGGCTTCAGAGGAACACTAAACCATAGGCTAAAGGGGTTAAAAATAGAAAATTATTAGCCGTGCAGGGTTTACAAATGTTGTTGTAACAATTAATGTCTTTACAAACCTGAACAGTCTTTTAGTAACATTTAATGTTTCATTCACTCACTGCATGCTAAGTAACAACTTGTACCACAAAATATTCAGTTCATAAAATGCTGACAATGTTTATTATTTATCACAATCTAAAATATCAGAAATAAGACCACAGTTTTAATTGGATTAGCAAATGCTCTTTTTAGATTTTTTTCACAAATAGCAGATGGAATTCTTGAGCTGACCATTCACCCTTATAGAACAAACTTTCTGACAACAGAAGTTCATTGGAAAGATCATTTATTAGACAGGTTAACACTAAGGGGGAAATTTTGCATTGCAAACCTTTAACATCTGCTTGAAGGTGGCATAAACTTTTGGAGCAAACATAATAATTTTTTCATTAAAAAGTTTTATCACATATACAGCATACTATCCCAAACTAATACATTCACAATTACTGTCCTACTGTTGTGTTAGGGGCAAAGTGTTTGCAAAGGCAAAAATTTGCAAATTTGCAATTTATTATGAACATTTATTCACATTGTGAACGCATATTTCATTCCCCCACTGGAGGCTTATTTATTAAAGGTCGGATACAAGTGGTTTCAAAGGTTTATGAGACCACAACTCACAAGTCACAAACTCATGATTGTCTTTGAATTTAATAAAAGTTCAGATTAAAAATGTATGAATGAAAAAAAGCATTGAAAGGTCAAAAAAAAAAACAACCAAATACAGTACCTCTAAAACCTCTAAATATTCTTACAATTTTCGGACAATATAAACCGAAAGAAAAATAAGAAAACATCTAAAATTCTGATTTAAAAATGGTATAAAAATAGTCCAATAGGATCAGCGCACATCCCATTGACTTCTACAGCACCTCAACAGCTTTTACTTGGTAAAGTTTGGCATTAAAGGCTTTCATGTTTTTTTCACATAATAAATCTCAATCTCAATAAAGCTTTTTAGAAATATAGGAAAACCACAAATTTTTCATGATTCATGGAAGAAACCTCAATTTTATTGTTATTAAATGCACCACTTAGGGACATATTTATTAAAATGTCAGATTAGAGCTCAGCATAGAAAAAAATCGTACCTGATTTTCATCATTCCTATGGGATTTTTAGAAGCATAATGAATGAATGAAACTTTGAGTTCAAGATTTGATATATATGCAATTCTATGAACCCCATAGGGATAAATAGAAAGTCCCTTAGGGCTGCCACCACTGACCTTGAAAAGAAACAAATAAGGGGTGGACTGAAGTTGTTTGGAGGCGGCCTGATAACATTGCGAGTGGAACAGTGGAATTGGTAGCAAACAACAGAAGTTTGTGAGATGTGAGGGTTGTGTTTTTGAAATGTGGCTGCGAGGCTGTGGCATCTTAAGCTAGTAAAGACAGACTTTTGAACTGAACACCACCAAGAAAAACTGAACTAGTGACTTAGAAACTGAACAGGTGGCTAACAAAACTAGCACTTAGATCAAAATCTAGCAGATGTCGAGCTACACAAAAAGACTGTAATGTTCCTTAAAGCTTGACTGATGGCAAACTTCAAACGTGTCTGCTTGATAAACCAATGATATCCATGGTCAAAATTATCTGCCCAACACACATGTACTGAAAAAAGTACAAACATTTGTTTAATTCTATTTTATTTGTATATTTATAGCCAGCTCAAGGACCAGTTTATAGTGGCAATTGGGAAGGGTATAAAATCACTAGCACAACAAGTGCAGGCATAGTCAATGATGACATATATGCTTTGTATGGCACCTCCACAGAGTTTATCAGCATGCAGCCAACACAATGCAGTGGAAGTGATGCTTTCTCAGCAGATTTGTTCAGCAGATCAAATCCATCCTCCCATAGAGGTGGCAGAGTGTCCATATAATGGAGACATGGGAAAGCAGTTACACAGGGGTACAGATGCTGTATGACCCCTTAATCTAATTAGGAGGCAAAAATATAAAATTACAGTAGAAATAAAAAATTCTTCCTCCCCCCGACAGCTGCTACCCATTAAAATAAAACTGCTCTTCTAATATTACATTGATGAGACTCGCACAGGAACAGAAACCCATCTTTCCAGTCGTAGTTGTGCAGAATTTCCAATTCATTTTCATAGGAAGCAACTGCAGATGGGGAAGGTTGTTACTACCACTGTGGTTCTCCCATGGCAGTCAAATTAGTCACATGTGCCCTATCTTAAACCTGGGAGTAGTGTGAGCAATGGTAATTGTAGATAACAGGGTGTTGGTGAGTAGAGAAATAGTAGAGAATAATGGAGATAAGACAGAAGCAGTAGGAGTCAATAGTCCCCCTATATGTCATAAACCTGCAGCCCTATAATTGATATAGATATTGAACTCCCAGGATCCCAAAACTCTGTCATTTATGTCATTGAAAGTTGCAGTTCAAACCTTCAGCTTGTACTTTGTACACTGCCCACCCTCAGATCAATGATTCTTTCAGTTTTCTTTATTAAGTTTGCTGGCTGCAGTATGACAAATTTTTGGAGGCAACATTATTCTGTCCGTCAAGGATGTCACTTTGAAGGGGGATTCTAAATAACTGAACCCGTTAGGCTACAATGCTGCTTTTCATACAGCTAATGTGATTTAATAGACCTAATGTGACGAATAGGGTTTGTTGGCTCTCAAACACCCACTGATTAATGCTGAACAAATTGCACCTACTGGCTAACCTGAATGTGCTTGCTCACACTGCTGACTTTTACGCCTAAAGCTCCCCTTATTATTGAATGCAAGATGGTAATTCATGATAAACTTAAACAAGCAATTTCTTCTGTTGCAAGTAAATGTGTTAAACCTACAATCCCAGGTTTGACTGCTTTTAATGTTTAAGACTGCTGAGATGCACCACCCTATAATAATAGATTATCTCGGTGTTTGTGAATCTACCACCTATTCTAAGGAAGGAAATAGAATAAATGAGGCTTTGAGCTCTTAATCTGTGTATTGCAAGGCCGAAACATGTAATTTAATTAAGTAGTCTTGAATAAAAACACAAACACAGCAGTTTACTTCTCCTTAAGTGCTCTCCTAAATTGTATGATTTGAAGTATTCACATTGGGATATTGGTAGCCCGGATTGATGCATCCTTACTCCTAGTGTGGCGGAACATTCTACATTTTTACGAAGATTAAGCCTAATACACAAATTAAAATTCTAATTTCCATATTGACATCTCATTGTAATTGTCTCAGATAGCAAATGGATGTCAACACTTTCATCTAATATAAATCATTGTTCAACACTATTATATATACTGTAGCTGCATTTTCCACATGGGAATATATTTCATTCTATTTCTGTCCAGTCATAGGATTCTAGCTGGCTATTTAGCCTTTAGGCCTATGGCAAATGGAGTGTTTTGACTTCAGTTGTGAACAGGAGAAGAACAGCAGCAGTCAAAACACCTCTTTATCTCACCATTTCCCATAACTGTTGGTGACAGTCAGAAATGCTGGACTTAGCGCAGACTTATTCAGCCACCAGAGAATTTTGACCAGCACTGTTTTTTCCACCTCAGCACAGCAAGGGTACAAAACACACATTGCCCTAATTTAGATCATTAATTATTGCTTCAAAAATTCAGCAGTCTGGAGAGATAAGATTAGGTAAGTAGATACTGTCATAGGAAATAAAAATCACAGTAAAATGATGACATGCACTGGTTCAATAAAAAGAAGGAAGGCAATACCCCTAAAACATAATTTGCATACCCACACTTCAATAAAATATTTAGGGGTGCAACTCCATGCATGGAAGTTAGGGTGCCCTGGGTTATTTGTGCTTCTTCTGAATAGCGAATATTAGAATTAAATCGGGAAGGTTTTCTTATTATACCCCCAACTTGGTAATTGTAAAAGCAGGTCTTTAGCCAATAATGGCTGATGAGAAGAAATACAAAACAGGTACAAATCTACCACATGGTCAGCTATGCATACATAAGTATAGTTAAGCCATTAAAGTATGCACCTCAAGGTATTATTACAGGCAAATGAAGGGCAAGCTTAAGCACTGTGAAATTCTCTTAACATTTGATAAAACAATAATTAACAAAATAACATATAGCAATATTGTGAAATGGGAGATCACTCAAAACTGAGAATTATCCCCTGTACATGTCAACTTGGTTATAAAGCTGTAATCATAAGCCATGCCACCACCCGACAACAATATCCCAGTCTTTTAATTTCCATTGTGCTTTTAGAACTACCATATTATACACAAGGGATTATTCACCCTATCTGAATATAAACTCATAATGCAGCATTTGAAATTAAAAAATTTGTATTTTGAGAATATGGAAGTCAGTTGAGCACACACACAGAAGGACTATATAGTCTTGCAGCAAGGCTATAGCATTAGTGAAATAGATTCCTACACCACTCAATAATGATTTTTTTTCCTATTATGATCAAGGCACAAGAAGGCTTCAGACAGTTGTGATACATTGTCACCCGAATCACCCCAACACTGAAAATATTCCTGCCAATACAGATCTGCTGGGTACTAATGTGGGCCTCATCATGAATTCTCCATCAGACTAACTATGCCTACAAAGCTGCATTCCTCAACACTAGGATCTAAACTGGCTCTGGCAATACCATTCTCACTACAAAAGCTTCCCTTCCCACCCAAAAGATCAATACAGCAGCAGTGTTTTACTAACCCAGTACATAGCTCCCTGGATTGAGGGTGGGTGGTAAAATGCCTCGAAAATTCTGTGTTGGTTGCAAAGAGATAAGAAGACAAAGGAAAATAGTTCTCTTTAGAAGACACACTCAAACAAGTTCAGCAGTAACTAGAGCTAGAGCTATATGGTACTGCCATGTACATTTGTGCAATACTTTTCACTATTTGTCCTGCAGTTTGAAGTTTCAGTTACTATCTGGTCGCTGGTGTCTTAAACTTCCTCAAGTCCCAAAACAACCATATTGTTTTGTATTATATAGTCAAGAGAGTAAAACACCACCCATAGTATTGAACTAAGGCCATTAAAGGTCTTGTTCCACCACAGGCACTATTATTATCTTGTAGATCCACCTCCCCAAATTATAATAATACTAAAGGAAAAGTGTGTGGGAGAGGGGAAACAATGAAAAGCATTGTGTTTGAATAATATTAATAAGCATATGTATTCAATACATTGTCATCTTTCATAAGACTTATAAAACTCCCTCAGTGCCACTCTACTGATAAATAACTGCTAACGTATGCTGCATACATATTATTATAATGTTCCTAATAGTGCCACGTTGCTTAAATAGATATGTCAAGCATGCATTTTATTACAGAAAGGAAAAGCGGAATATAAATAGCTTTCTTCACAAAACGGGGATACTTTAATAGTTTGAAGTGAACAACAATAATTTGTATATACTTTGTGGCTCTCTTTATAAAATAGATATCTTTACAAACTTTGACATCTACTACTACTTAAAAGATAATTTCATCATGCTCTTCCTTACACAAAAAAGCTACGGAATGAACTTCTGTGACATTAGCCAGCACTGCTCAGAATTCTGTTGACAGAATTTCTGATTACATTATAATTTCAGCCATGCACACAGCTGGGTTTAGAATAACATTTTCACCTAGAAATAGTGTGACTGACACATTTTATAAAGTATTGAAAAGAATTGTTGAAAATGCGTATGAGCTGCTCTAAAAAACCTTCCTAATATGATCATGCTGTGAATAATTTGGCAGGAATTAGTAATTGGCAATATAAATTGTGTAGAATAGTTATGGGGGTCATGTAATAAAAGGTGCAAAGTTTAATACACATGTAGTCACCTATTGCAGGTAGCATCAAAAATGGCAGATTTTATTTTCAATGATTTTCCTCAGCTGGTGCCAGATGATTCATATGTAAAAGGGCTTGTTTACTTTTAAATTAACTTTTAGTATGATGTAGACTGACATTCTGAGATAATTTGTAATTTTTTTTCTGTTTTCTTTTAATTTTTTGTGTTTTTTTAAAAAAAAATAGCTTTTTATTCAGCAGCTTTCTAGTTTGCAATTTCAGCCATCTGGTTACTGAGGTCTAAAGAACCCTAGCAACCATGCATTGATTTAAATAAGAGGCTGCAATATGTACTGGAAAGATGAGTAAGAAAAAGTAACAATAACAATAAATGTGTAGCCTTACAGAGTTGTTTTTTCTCAAAATACTGTGAAAATGATTCCCAACCCAAGTTGTTATATTACAATAAGACGTAACAGTCTAAACATTGTCACCTTGCCTTATCCAGTGCATGCCCCAAGATATCCAGGGTTTAACTGAGTGTAAATAGTAAATGGAAAAAAGGAAATACAAGTATAAAAAATGTGCAAGATAACATTAGTTTATTACTGAAAATGTGGTGTGCAGCAAACACACTTGTTTAAAGTTTGTGTCATTTTTTTATCAGGAAAGAACAGCTGTTTCTACTACATACAAAGCAAGTAACATTTTCTGCAAGAGAATGAGGCATACAGGTTTGCAGAACCTAAATCGTCTATCATATGCTCTAGAATAAAGAATTTTGGCAGAGAAAATTTTAGTACACACATTTGGCCATTACTAGTTGAGGACATATTTAACCAATTAAAAAAAAATTGTCAAATCCTGATGCTGATCCTGATGCTGAATTCAGTAATTCCTAAAAATAACCCATGCACACATGGAACATTGTAAATACAGAAAAGCATAGCATAAAAATTAAACATTATCTATTCTTACAGCGCTGCAATTTCTCCTTTATAAAGAAAAGATGCATTCAGCTAAAAGCACTTACTTTGTGCAGAAACAATGTCCGTAATGAAGTAAAATGTAATGCACTGTTACAATACCCAACTATGTAACTAAAATGCATCAATTAATAACAACAAAAAAAAGGTGCTGGAATTGTTATGGAGAAATTTATCAACTGCAACAAGTTGAGATACCTTTCTAAAGCCACATGAAAGAGGCAGAGAAATTTAAGGTTATTTCTTTTTTCCAAATGCAACACCTCCAATACTTTTCCCCCTATGCTATTGGAAAGGTCATGACTCATTTACCAATGTTACAGGCTTAACTGCTGCATCACTAAGACATGGAGTTCTTGTGCCTGTACCAATGGATTTCAGATGCAGTATAAGGTGTAGAGTGAAGGCCACATGGGCAGAGCAATCAAAGCCCTCTATTTTTTCAGAACTTACCCAATTTTGACTTCCCCCAGTCTCCTATCACCCTTCCGCATTTTCACATTCTCACAAAGGTTGTGCATGCAGAATATGTGCATGTGGAGGTATAATTAAGAGGCTTCAGGATAGCATTTGTGCATGACATCATTTACAGACAGCAACAGAATTTTTTGGTGGCGCAATGCTCGTGCTGCTGGCTCCCCCACAAATGCTCATCCGGAGTTAATATCTCGGCATGGGCGCAAAGCAGCCAATGAGTGAAGCCTTCTAGTAGGCACTCATCATTGTAAATAATGCCAAAACACGGACAATGCTCCATACAGTGAGTCAACTCTTTGCACTCATATTTCCAGATTCATCTTAATGCACCCAACTCAGCACCAACACTACTTAAAGAGGGCAATACTTTAATCAAGTGTTGTAGTCACTGTAGTTTATTTCAAAACTATACTATATTTATTAGTTTATTTTGTACTCTAATATATATATATATCTATATATATATATCTATATATATATATATATCTATATATATATATATATATATATATATATATATATAAACTATTTTACTCATTTACTCATTTAAGGGGCAGATTTATCAAAGGTTGAGGTGAATTTTTGAATGAAAAAAATTAAAATTTTGAGCTATTTTTTGTGTACTTCGACTAGGGAATAGTCCAAATTCGATTCGAATTTGAAAAACATAAAAAAAAATTCAATTATCGAAATTTATCATGTACTGATATTTGACTTCGACCATTCGCCATCTAAAAACTTCTGAATTGCTGTTTTAGCCTATGGGGGACCTCCTAGAACCTACAGTATTTGGAGTCAATTGGTGGACTTTGAAAAAAGTTTGTGCTATTCTTTAGATTCGTACGATTTGAATTTGGCCGAATACAGACCCATTCGACCAAAAACGGACCTATTTGACCAAAAAAAAAACCTTTGATTTCATTTTGGTTGGCCTTTTTGAATTTTGTTCAATTCGAAATTCGACCCTTGATAAATATGCCCCTAACTGTCCTCCCAGTTGTTTCTTATTTTCTGGACTACAGAAATTTCCTAATAACGTTATCTCTGACCACCAAAGAAACCGAGGATGGACAATGGTCATTTTCTCTATAGGATCATGCTAATGATACCACATGCCATATCACACCTCCCAACTGTCCCGTTTTTCGCAGGACAGTCCTGATTTTGACAGCTCAACCTGCAGTCCTGGATTGTTACTGAAATGTTCTGACTTACTCTTTGATCTCTTGCACTGAACAGCTAGAAAAAGATACAACATTTCTATGTTAATTGGCTTTTGGCAGAGAGCCCAGAATAGATATTTTTGTAAAAATTTAAGATAAGCAGGTGTCTTGGGGAAACTGACTTTCAGCTTAAAGGGCAATAACCTTCATTAGCAAAACTGTAATAACACAGAAATGTGTTCAAACTTTTATAACCTGCCAAATTTTGTAAAATGAACATGGTAATTAGGCGGTGTGGCCACAAAAATAGGTGTGGTCAAAAAAATTCTGCGCTCCGTGTGTGAAATCTTTTGGTCCCTCTTTCTATTTCCAAAATATTGGGAGGTATGCCATATGAGTGCAGAAATACTCCACAAAGAACTTCTTCTATACAGCACCTTGTAGGTTGCAACCTGCAGTATTATAGATGTGCATTCTTTTTTGCTCATTGTTTTAACATGTTGCTCCTGACAGCATGTTCATGGATTTATAATCTGTGTTTCCGCAGGAAACAACCTTTGATGTTAAAAGAAACATTATTAATGTAGCTTCTACTCTGTAACGAACACAAAACAGCATATTTTATTAATGACCAGCTCAGCAGTGGCATCAGACATATCACTGGATATTACATACTGTGACAGACCATATACCTGTATCTATTAAAGTGTATCTTATTTGTTTGGTGTAAAAACAGTTGGCCTGTGGTTGATGTTTCACCCTTAATAATAATCTCTAAATTAACCTGATCTACAATATAAAACATACCATCAAGCCGTCTTAAAGATTAACTAGAATTATATTTTCATTCCTTTTGTTTATGCATGTTTACAGGAAAAAAAATGCACAAATTTAAATAAAAAGACATGTATGTATTAAGCAATGCTGAAATGTAAAGCATAGCGTTTTCTGTCCATTGCCGACTGAAAATCTATTTTAATGCTCTGAGCTTCAAGGAACCCCCCCCCAACGTTTCTTCCTATATCTGCTATTTTGCAGGTTCTATTAAGTTGGAATTCTAGAGAAAACTTTGCAATGTGGGAACAATTACAACACCTAGGGGATTATTTATCAAAATTTGAATTTATCTCCCTATTTTTGGAAAGCCACTCTGACCAAACAGACTTTTTCACCCTATGTATTATTTTTCCCACAAAATTATTGTAAGATCGGAAAAAATCAGAATCCGCAACTTTTACGCATTTAACGTCCGAATACCGCGACTTTTGACAAACGAATACTGAAACATTTTTAGAAACCCAGTGCAAATCAGGATATCTTCGGGACATCTGCCACTGACTTCTACATGAACTGGGCAGGTCTAAGTTGGAGTACTTTTGTATTCAAACTTCTAACACCATCGGGGTTTAATAAATCACGAAGTATTTGAGTTTTTTTTCTACGAAAAAATTGTGGTTTTCCCCTTTAAAAGTCCAACCAGAAGAAATAGGACTTTGATAAATAACCCCCCCCCCAGTGTACTGGGACCTCAAACAACTAAGGTCCAAATATACCTCTATATATGAGATCCAAATATATCCCTGTATATTACTGTGTATGGGGTGGCTAGCAATACCCAACACTCTACCAATAACTGGAAACTATATGGAGGGTGTCTTTACTAATACTAGCATGGTGGTATTATTCTACAGAACAAATTGTTGAACTCTAGTTATTAAATGACATTGAGCAATTGTTTCAAATTACAAATGAGAGCACTGAGGTTTACAGTAAAGATGAAAGAATGATGTTCTGAAGAAGAAAGACAAATACAAGGATTAGAGGGCATAACAATGAATTACTGTTTTACCTCTAATAAAATGGCTTCGGAACAAGAAAAAGAACATTAATAACTTGTCCTTATCACCATGAACAAAGAACTGCACGTGACTTATTATAATCACATCTTTTCTAATAAGCTTACATCTTCCATTAAAACTCAATACTAGTTCATTAATATTATCAATGCTCAGACAAAGAAATGCTATAAACTAATCCTGCAGGACACACGCTGAATCACTTTATTGTGCAGTAGGCATCTCAGCTTCTGAGCTAGATAATGAGTTTCTCTGCACTTCCCCAGTCTCTAGATAAAAAGGGTGGGGGGTAAGTAGAAGAGGCTCTTTTGCAAATTCATTTAATACATTCCAATATAACTATATTCATAAGGAATGCACCAAATTCATAACTTTTGGGTTGGGTGAATACATGTTATTCTACAAAAGATTAGTTCATAACCAAAAATTATATCTAAAATTCAAAAATTCCATCATCTGCAAACAAAAGCTGACTGCCCACAATATGGGCAATATGCAATAAAAGACGTGAAAAAAATCCCATTTTGCAATGTCATAACCATAAATAGATATTTCATTAAAAAATCTTTACTTTTGAATTTTATTTGCACATTTTTAAGGTCGGCTAGAACGTGGGAATTTTTTAAAGCAAAAAATTACCTATTGACCAACATTTGAATTTTTTTCTCACCTCTAAAAGCTCGTGTTTTCTCTAAATTTCTTTAAAACTCTTTAAACTTTAATATCTAGTATAAGTAAGTTTAGAGCAACTGGACTTGCAGAGTTATCATTGAGGATGTTTCACTACACATCTGAGCAGCTTCTTCAATTCAGCTGACTGGTATGGGAAGTTCTTTTGGAAGTTTATATGTCGAGGACTTCTTACCCATCCCAGTCAGCTGAACTGAAGAAGAAACATCTTCAATAATTACTCAGGAAGTTCAGTTGCTCTTTTTTTCCCGTTTTTGCATAATGTATATGGAAACTGTTTAGTGACCACTTCTGACACTGGAAGAAAGATTGTGAATTTTACGATTTTAGTTATTGCTCAGTGTATGTAATAAAACTTCTTACTGAACAAGTTATGTTTGTGCCAAAAGATTAAGCCACCTTCAAGCACATCTTAAAAGTGCACACATTTGAAATTCAATAAAAGACTTCTGAAGTATATCACATTGCCAAATGTGTATTCTTTATCTTAGTATTTGAGAATTTGTTTAACTTTACTGACAGAAGGAATGGTGCAAAGTTCAAAAGCAAAGTGTAAGGCCCCATGTTATTGTGCAGTTTGCACCCTGCCTTGGCATCAGTTGTTGTGGGTACAGATGCTTGTGCTCTTGCCACTCTTCCCTGTGAATGCAGCATTGCTCATATTAGACAACACTGTCTTCCTGAGGGGCATCTGGAGTACCATAAACATCCCTCTTTCATTCAGATGTGCAAGTTAGAGAGAGCACTGGCAGGCACAGGTTACAAAGGTATTGCGGGATGTATTTAGGGGATGGCATGAAGTAAAGACTACCATGTGTCCATCAGTGCTCTGAACCGTACGCTAAATTTTTAATCGGGATTTAGGTGCACAGTGCAGCACGACCCCAAAGTAGTTGAATGAGCACTAAGGGGTGCAATTGAATGTGGTGCCCCTTAGTACTTGCATATATAGTTATGATACATGGCCAGTCATATCATATCTGGCACCTTTATCACAAAAGTCTCTTTTTTTTCCCACTCAGTACCTCCTCTGTCTAAAGTGTTGTAACTTGCAAGGACAGTAAAAGTCCATGATCACTACTCCTCTTTGTGCACTGTTCTACGCATCACAATCCCCATTCCTATTCTTCATCTGAAACTAGCTTTTGGTCTCCTGCAGGGGGCCTATTGGTAAGGATGGCATGGGGGCAGATGTCATACCACTGCTTCTGTCCTCTTTCCTTTTTTTGACCTTTCGCTTTTGTCCTTTCTATTCTCTGCCACTTTCCACCTCTGAATCACAATTTTCGTGATGAGCATGAATTGTAATAAATTCTATTAGCTGTTATTCTTCTACACTATTGGAAGGCTTTAAAATCCATAGAGTGAAAAATTATCATGTCAATAAAAATTTAATTCATAACCATTTGCCATGTCTCGGATCAAGGGCAACCTAACTTAATTCTCTACATACATTGTTCCTTTTAAAAGCTTATATATAACCTGTTTATATTAATAACATATTCCTCGCCAGAAGGCAATCTCCTAATAGAGGGCATTTAGCAGTTCTGGAAATAGGAATAATCAAGTTACAGTCAGAATGTGTACAAGATACTGTTCAGTGATTTTATATATTCCAATCTCAGCTTAAAATATATTTTTATGATTCTCTAGCCTTTGGAAATATGACATCTATGAAAAAATAGAGACTTATTTTGAAGTTTCTTGGAAAACGTTTTCTACAAATTTAAAGACGTAGGATCTAATCCTCCTTTTTTATTTCTACATTTTAATTGATCTGGAAAACAAATATGATCATTTTGCCAAAACTGCAATCTGTTTACTTCCTCATTATTTTATGCTGAATGGATATCAAGCAGTTCTGTACGGCATCATAATGTTTATTATGCAAGCAAGGAATTCGATTTGCCGTATAAATGTTACACCTTCACAGAAACGCAGATGTTGCGGTTTTGAAAAGGTAGACTTCTAGACTTTTAAAGTGAAATGGAAATATGCAACAAACAAGAAAACTTTAGTTATAATTTAAGTTATAAAAAAGTTTTTTTTTGCAAACATCACAGTCATACTGGACTTTTTATTGTTTGAAGGGAATCAACCTGTATTACAAATAAACCAACTGTCCTGTTCTGTGGTCTAGAGATGAAAAATAACATAACTTGTAGGGGCCCATTTACTTAGTTCGAGTGAAGGAATAGAATAAAAAAAACTTCGTATTTCAAATGTTTTTTTTTGGCTACTTCGACCTTCGACTACGACTTTGAATCAAATGATTCGAACTAAAAATCGTTCGACTATATATGAAGCATGAAGAAGAGGCTTGCCTGTGCAGTTCTGGAGAGAACTGAGGAGAAAAACAATATGATATATATATATTATACACCTAGATATGTTTATCATATTGTGTGTGTTTTTTGCCATGTAGCAGAATAGTAAAAAGGTTTTTGTATGTATGATCCCAATATGCAGTTTGACTTTTTGACCTGACATCTAAAAGTGTTTAGGGAAAAGTATTAGTAAGTCACAGGACCCTGAAAAAAGCTTAAGACTTTTGGCATGTCACAACATTTTCCTTTGCTCTTGGCAGCATGGCTAATACTTAACAAGACACAGACTTTATATTCTTGCAAGTTCTTTTTATGTCTCTGCCTAAAAATATTAGCACCATTTAGGAATAAGTATAAATAAAATAATAAAGTAATTCCGTGCATTTATGAGCACTTCCAACATTTCACCTGCTCCTTTTCTCATTACCAAAGTATATGTAACATTATTTATTACTAGTATTTCCATTTCTTATTATTTCTTTCAACTATTTAAAAACCAAAGTTCATTATAAGTAAAGCTTAAGGTAAAAGATTTTGTTGACTGCCTTAGCTGTCTGCTTATTGAGGCTTAGGGGCCGATTCACTAACTTCGAGTGAAGGATTCGAAGTTAAAAAACTTTGAATTTCGAATTTTTTTTTTGGGCTACTTCGACCATCGAATGGGCTACTTCGACCTTCGACTACGACTATCGAAGGATTCGAAGTAAAAATCGTTCGACTATTCGACCATTCGATAGTCAAAGTACTGTCTCTTTAAAAAAAACTTCGACCCCCTAGTTCGCCATCTATAAGCTACTGAAGTCAATATTAGCCTATGGGGAAGGTCCCCATAGGCTTGGCTAACTTTTTTTGATGGAAGGATATTCCTTCGATCGTTGGATTTAAATCCTTCGAATCGTTCGATTCGAAGGATTTAATCGTTTGATTGAAGGAATTATCCTTCGATCGTTTGATCGAACTATCTGCGCTAAATCCTTCGACTTCGATATTCGAAGTCGAAGAATTTTAGTTCCTAGTCGAATATCGAGGGTTAATTAACCCTCGATATTCGACCCTTAGTGAATCGGCCCCTTAGAGAATTCCTCTTTGATAGGAAACCAAGAATACCTTGCTTAAACAGTGCAAATACATGAATCCAAGAAGGTTGGTTATACAGTGCATTTAATATGTAATTGAATACTGTACAATAACATATCATTTATGACTCAACTTTTTTTTTAATAGATTTCATTCATTCAAACGTATTTCTATACTCAATATTTAGTGGTGTAGAATAATGGCAGCTAAGATACACTGAAAATGCTGCATTTGGTTCATTCATTGTAATTTTCCATGCCTTTTGTTTATGTTATTTCACTGCAATCAAAAGATCTACATTTTATTAAACATAATATTTCTGTAAATACATAGTGTGGACTAGATAATACTGGGATATAAATTAAATTAACAAATTACTAAATGAATTAGTTAAATCTTTAGCGATGTCAGATTAGTTAAAAAAGAAAAAGAAAAAAGACAATAGTAGCAGGTTGTAACAGTAGAAAGCTTAGAGATTTTTAGAAGCAGCACCTGTGCCTCTCAATGATGTATAAGTACGAAATGTTATTTTTCGCTTTCCAAACAACCTGTGTAAGGCATTGTAGGTTACATATTTTTGTGATTAAATAGTAAAGGCAAAGTAGGAAAGTAGAGTATGTATAATGACACTAAATAAGCACAATCATTTACACCAGTACAATATGTTTATGAAGATTCTCATTCATCCAGGTCATGGTATATCTGCAGAAAAGAGTCAAATCAACTGGACTTGCTGTGTTTTTTTTTTTTTAAAGATGTTTCACCAGTCATCCAACTGACTTTCTCGATTCAGAATAACTTGTACATACAATCTTTCAGGAATATATCCTCTGGAATGTTGCTCCGATCAGCATAATCAGCAAGGATGTCATGAAGTTAGGCGTTGAGGTGCCAAAACAGCATTGTATGTGGCAGACAATAGATATCAACCCTGCCTGACAACCCCAAAACACAAGAAGAGTAATATTGTGTATGCAGTGCAGTGAGGAGTGCTCTGATTTGTATGTGGGACAAACCAAACAACAGTTGAACCAGCGTACTGTATGATGCAGCACAGGAGAGTCTGCTCCTCTGGTCTGGCCACATACCTACATCTAAAAGAATAAGGACACACGTTTGAAGACTGCCAAATCCAGATTCTAGACCCGGGAGAGAGACTGGTTCAAAAGAGGTGTTAAAAAAGCAATATATGTAAAAACTGAAAAAACGAAGTTTGAATAGAGGTAGGAGGGACATTGTATGTGACATCTATTGTCTGCCACATACAATGCTGTTTAGGCACCTCTCCCTGGAAGCTCTAATAACACCTCAAAGCTCCAATCATGCTAATACAATCAACACCTAACTTCAGGAGATCCTTGCTGATTATGATAAACAGATTAATCTGATTGGAGCAACATTCCACAGGATACATGCCAGGTGCAAATGCGCTCAGACTACGTTTTTAACTAAAATGCGGAGTTTCGTAAGGGCGCTGTAGGCAGGCGACTTTTCTCTAGCAGTACTTCGGCAGTGCAAGCATTTCATAATGAAGATGCGCTAGCGTTCATTTGTGCCTAGCGAAAATCCACTAGTGATCTTGCTCTTAGGTCAATTAGGTCAATTTTTGAACAATTTAAAGTTGTATGGACGTCTTTATGTTAAATGTTGGTGCAAATACTTACAAATTCCACTTTTAAAAGCACATGTCCAGAGAACCTTAATAAAGACAATAGAGTTATTATAATGCCCTACACTTGTGCCCACTGTAAAATTAATGTTCCATATGTTTGAAAATGTATGGGGAAAACCGGTTACGCAAAAACAGTTTAAGTTAGGACTTTTGCAGGCAATCCAGCTTCAAAAAAGGAAAGCATTTTTTTGAACTTAGATGCATTTTTGGTGCACAGGATATGATGTATGTCATGTGTTTATAGCACTTTGCCTGGTCTGAGGTGGCAAAGGCAACTCTGGCGAAAGTAATGTTCAGTATAATCCACATTTAATGAATTTGCGGAGTAACGTCCATTCGCCAGAACGTAAAGTGATCTGGTGATAGACTGTGAATGACCGCTAGAGATGCTCTATCTCACTAGCGAATTGGCTCCTGTGCCTGTTAGTAAATCTGTGATGTCCCTGAGGGTGGCAATGCTAGTGAATTGTCTTCACACCTTAGTAAATCTGCCCCTATGTCTCTTTCTTTATTAAGCATATGGTGTATGAACATGGAAATCCATACAATCAATCTACAAAAGCATTTGCTCTGTCTATGCCAGATTTGTTATTGACTTGAGCATATTTAAACAAAGTGCAAGGTAAATTACAGCGGGGTTCATAAATAGCCCATTGTCAAACTATTCGAAAACATTCACTTCAGGGTACTGGATTTAGTCCATTACAAATACACATTAAAGAACTAAATGTGGAAAAGATTTTGCCATTCAGCAAACGCTGGGGTACAAGCAGATTAATTGGCTTATGTAATCATTGGCTAAACAGATATTAGAACTTGCTGAATAAAATCCATTTAACATTGAATAGATTTCATCTGGCACTTAGCAATATGGAGAACAAAAATGTATTATTTTTAGCACTTCTTCTGCCAGCCAGTTTAGCATATTTGCTGTTTTCCAAGCACATTTGCAACATTTTGTGTCCGTTCGGTTATGAGGTATTCTTGAGGCAACTATATTGGACCTAATTAATAATAATCTTTTTTCCACAACTCTTGAAAATTTGTGGTTTTCCTATATTTATTAAAAGCTCTAAAATTCAAGATTTATTAAGTGTAAAAACTATGAAAACCTGCAAAATGTTGCCAAGTAAAAGTTGTCTAGGTGCTATAGAAGTCAATGGGAGCTATGCTGATCTGATTGGGCTGCTTTTAATCAATTCAGACTCTTAGAGGTTTTTGGATTTTTTTTGGCTAGGTTTTCGATGCATTCTTACTTTGTAGTGCATCGTTCAGCGCTTTTTTTTCATAGGTACCTTTTATATTCAGATCGTTCAATAAATTCCATGACATTCGTGGTTTTAGAGAATGTGAGTTTAAAAAAACCCTCTAAAAACACTAAAATGGTAATGTTGATAAATGAGCCTCTTAGTTAAAAAAAACATAAGCTACATAAGCTCTAAATCTGTCTGAATTAATTTCCTGTAACAAGATATGATTCTGAATATGTAAAACACAACAAAAAACGACATAATTTAAAGGGCCAGTATATGCTTAAAAACACCTTTAATAAAAAATTAACTCAATAGATAGGACTAAATAGTGCTGAAATACATTATCCCTTTGGTTTAATAAAAAAAAAAACAATATTGTCCTATTTGCCATTATAAAGCGCTCGTTTGAAAGTTGAGCTATTTTCACTGACCTTAAAGGAACAGTAAATGGCAATGTAATGTTGTTTTGCACTGCACTAGTACAACTGATGTGTTTGCGTCAGAAACACTACTATAGTGTTTATAAACAAGCTGTTGTATAGCCATGGGAGCAGCAATTCAATACTGAAAAAGGAGAAAAGGCACAGGATACGCAATAGATAAAAGATAAGCTCTATAGTACAGAATGGGATTCTTCAGCACTTATCTGATATCTATTGTGTATCCTGTGCCTCAATGGCTGCCCCCATGGCAGCACAGCAGCTTAATATATAAACTATAGTTGTGTTTGTGAAGCAGTTGTGAACCAGTTTTACCAGTGCAGGTAACTCGCCCCCTGCTTTATAAACAGGGAAATAAGTTCAGAACTGCCTGTCTACATTTGAATAAACAAACCCCATTTCTTCTCTAAGCAGCAGCTTTTGATCAGCTCATTATCAGGGGCTTCACAGTGGGCTGGTGATTGCTTTTATCAGCTCCGTTGTAATTTAGTGAAACTGAAGAAAAACCATAAATATTTCTTAATTAAAAAAAAAGGCAAAAAGTATATTCAGCAACAACCCTTTTACTGAGCTCATGTTGCAAAGAGATATATATACTGTAATTTTAAACATATTCCTTTATATGAAAGCACACCAATAACAAATATGCATAGTATTGATAAAAAACCCACACAGGAGGACAGCAGCAGAAATAGACATATATCTGCCAGTCCGATACACACGCTACATTTCCAAATTATATCCTCACAGCCAATTTTTTGTTAAAGTAGGTATTACACTGAATTAAAAACACAATTTATACATAACTTATTACAAATAATTATCTTTTACCAGATTTTGGCAAATACTAAATATTATTAAAAATTCCACATATCAAAAAGCCACATATAAAGCAGCACATCTCTCATTGGTTGCCACAAACATAAAATCCAGAATAAAAGTTCCCGAACTTGACGCCACCGGTCAGTTTTCAATGGGGAAATCATTGCCCAACGTAAAGGTCTTTTCTTAAAGTTCCTGGGTGCGATTCTTCTGTGTATTCCTATTGTTGCTGATCCTGCCTGCCCCTGGTTCTCGTCCTGTCTGCTGCCTGTCCTGATTACTGTTTATTTTGACAACTCTTTTGGATTCTAATTTTGTTCTACTATTCTGGTGTGTTTGACCTGGCCTGTGACCCCAACCATTCCTATATCTCCTGTATCTATACCGTATTGACTCTTTGTTACCGACCGGGCCTGGCTTTTGACTACATTCCTTGTTTTCCATTCTACAATACCATGCTTGGTTCCCTTGCTCGCTCAGAACTCTCTCCTTGGTTCTCCCACAATAAGACCTGGCGGCATCTGAGTAGCAGAGGGCTCCACCCAAAGCCAAAGGCGGCTGCTACAGGCGGAAGAGTGGGTCGAGACCGGAACCTTGGGGTTTGTTCTGGGTTTGGGATACCCTGCGTTACACTTCTGAGTATCCACTTACTTTTATTACCCAACTATGTGGCAGAATTTAGACCAGAAATATACTGCTTTCATTGTATGCTTCTATTAATAATAATTGTACAAGTATGAGATTTTATATCCAGAATGTGGAAAGTTCCACATTAGGGGAAGGCTATATGCCACTGTGAGCATTTTAAGCAAAAATAATTATCCTTTTTTTCTGCAATAATAAAATGGTGCCTTAACTAAGCTAAATTAGTCCATATTGTTGTCAAAACAATCCTATTGGGGTTATTTAGGGGGTTATTTACTAAACTCCGAATGCAAAAATCACAAAAAATCAGACTTTTTTTAAAATAAAATCTGACTTTTAAAAAAAGACAAATTTTTAGGCATTTAGTAAACCCCATGGATGGAAAAGTCAGAATCTGAAAATCCGGCATCTCAGACCTGTCGAGGTTGCATATAAGTCAGTGGGAGAAGTCCCAATGATTTTTTGATGTGCGCTGGGTTTCATGCAATACCCCGAAGTTTTCTGAGTTTTCGTTAAAATATCGTGAAAATCGGATGAAAAATCAGAAAAAAATAAGATTTTTTCCGCACAAAGCAAATTTTCGTGAAAATGTAATAATAAATAATAATAATTATAAATAAGCATAAAAAAACTAAGCAGATTTGATGGGAGTTTGTAGCAGAAAAAACGGAGATCAATTCGGACTTTGATAAATAACCCCCTTGATGTTGAAATCATTTTTAGTAGGCTTATGGTATATTGTTTCAAATTACAGGAAAATTCTTTACCCGAAAAACCCAGGTCCCAAGCATTCCGGACAACAGATTCTAACATTGAGCAGAACTGATGAGGTCATAAAGAGTAAAGAAGAAGGTTTGACTATAACTGTGAATGGGAGCAAACTTAAAGCAAAACTAATTATATTATTATAAAAAGCTTGAAAGACAATCAAGTGCATTTCAGGACCAGCAACAGGAACATTTTACACCATAAACTACATTTTAATTGCCTTGTTGCCTGGCAAATTTGGAAATGCAGTTTAGACACTCTGTAAATGAACCCCTACTTTCAAGCATGGTCAGTTTTTTAATGTTTGGTTTTTAATATGAAAACAGTATGCTGTAAGCATTAAGCATTACTGCCACTTTAACATTACCCGTTGGCAGTTCTAAAACGACTTCTGCCACTTTAGTGAAAATGTCCTCAGACTTGTAGGTCAAATCTCATTATTTGCAAGGCAGTTCTAACTAGCTATTAAAGCCTTAGGTTTTTCACCAGTTTGCCCGATGAGAGACCTGCAATGCTATTCCAAATCAAAGTACTGCTGAGCCCACAGCAGCAGAGATGGCAGAATAATGATCTTAATGTGTTTTGATGTGGCAAAAGGGCAAACTGGAAAGCAAAGCTTGCAAACTGCAAGGGACTAAAGAATAAAAGAATAAAACAGGGGTTTTTAAAGAAATGTGGGCAAAGTTTGTCATAACATAATAAAGCATATCAAACAAACAGAATTTAGATATTATTTTATTACAGTTGCAATAATGAAAGCAAAGAACTGACTGGTTTAACATTTAAGTAACTTGATACATTAATTTTATATAAGGCTGTGGTTTAGTCTTCCATAAAACTACCATAACTATCATGGACCCTCAAGATTTCCAAGAATGAGGAGAGCACTCATAGATAGCAATTTATGCTGTGATGTGTTTATTCAGGCTATTACACGACATGTTTCGGATCCATGTTGATCCTTTATCAAATTCTTGGAAATCTTGAAGTACATATCGGGATAGCGGTGTACCCGTGGAGGATTGGATGCATTCTATTATCAAGCTGAGGCAGTGCGGGGAACGTTCCTAGAAATACATATCATGGACCCTCATTTGTACAAGGTATAAGCCTTACTCCAGGTCTGTGCTTGGAGACACCAAAGAATCCCAGTGTTTAATGCACTGTTGCTCAATTTAAACTTTTAGTTCACAACACCATAAATTGCAGAAGAGACTGCAAATTCTAAGGTCTAAAGTAATTGTGTAGTCCAAGTTCTCAGTTTATGGTCCAAAAAAATTACATATTTTAGTAATGAACGCATACATGTCTTAGCAAGTATTTTGAACATTTCTGGTGTTTGAGGTGTTGGATCTGCAGTATTGTAGTGGGAATATGATTTCCAAACATGTTCTTTTATTAATAAAAATGTTATACCAATTCAGAATCACTGGTTTGCTCAGAAATATAAAGCTGTTAGGAAATGTGTGGCCAGGACAGGGGTTAATGGTATTTTTGCCTCATCCAATCAGCTCCTACAGGAGGCTTTTTAAAGTGCCATTCCCTGCTGGCTCATTGCCCAAGCAAACAGGTTCTCTTGTAGGGTTTTCTGTATGACAATACATATTCTGTATTTGGAAGGGCATATATTAACCCTTACAAATGTGGACTTCACAGTATACTGACTTGATTTTAATTTAATACAGTAAGGGGCACATTTACTAAGGGTCGAAGTGATTTCGAAGTGAATTTGCGAATTTAAAAACTTCGAATTTTGAAGTAATTTTTGGGTACTTCGACCATCGAATAGGCCAATTGAAAAAACTTTGAATATTTGACCATTTGAAAATCGTAGTACTGTCTCTTTAAAAAACGTCGAATTCGCCACCTTAAACCTGACGAATTGCTATGTTAGCCTATGGGGACCCACCTAAAGCCAATATTTGGCTAAGTTTTTAGAAGTCAAAGGTTTTTTTGGAAAATCGTTCCAATCTACATTCGATCAAATGATTTCAATTCGATCGAAAAACTGCTAAATTTAATAAAAAAAAACTTCGACTATCGATTTTTTTCAATTCGATGGTCAAATTTCGAAGTTTTAGCACTTCGAAATTCAACCCTTAGTAAATGTGCCCCTTAGTTGGTACTCATGGTATTTAGTAATTGCCATATGAGGGTCACAAGCCAAAAGAAGTATATTAACACAATGAGACAAGAAAAGTTAAACCTCTAAAAATAATTATTAGTTCTATAATATAATTTTTTTAAAAAGCTAAAAGTTCTACAGAGTTCAGGAAATAAGTAATGACTTACCAAATATCCCTGGCCAAGCATTAAAATAAACAGAGACAATAGCATAAATATGCTAACCGTAATTATTAAGCAAATACATCTTTACATCTACATCTACAAGTAAATGCAACAATATAACATTTTCTGGAAATATAAAAATTCTTTTTTTTTAACCAGATGTCTCCTAAAGTAAATTCAACAGCAGAGTTTTAGACTTTCAACTGACAAATTTATTCAACACATTTTCAAGCCTGAAATCAAAGGAATGGTTTCTAAGGAGGGTAAACGTTAAAGTAAAGAAGGGGAACATGGGGCAATAAAAAGGATTATAGAGGAAAAGTGGACATTTGGACAACACATTTGTACCTTGCCCTGTGGGTTATGCATTTGGTAGCAATGAATTCATGAATGGAGGGAGGTACGCTGGCCCTGGCATGTCTCTATGCTTGAGCAGCATTCAGACACAGGCTAGGTAGTGCCCAGGAATGCAATTTACAGGATAGACCTGTACCATACATAAAACAACATCCCTGAATCAATTCATGAAGAGGGGTTTTGGGTCTTTCCTGTTTCTGTGTATAACTGTTGCTGGGAAATCAAGTCATGTTCTGTCTGATGTAGAGTGGTCATAATACAGGTCTCAACAACATGCTCTTAACAGACCATAGATAATCTAAAACAGTTGATTCAGTTAAAGTATGCTTATTAGCCAACAGCTCAATACACAGACTTCTGGTTGGTTTGACCAGTGAAGCATTTTTGAGCTCTCGGCAGGCTCTTGGAGCAATGCTGGGGTCATCTATTGCCTTCAGGACTTGAAAGGCTATTGGACATTTATTCACATAAATCTTTGGACTTTTACAATGAACTGATTGGACTTTTAAACTTTTGGACCCCCAAGGGCTAGGCCCTTAAAATGTATCCCCAGGGCAATGACTATTTGAGATTCTCTGTGTTCTATTTCACTTGTTTTTTACTACAAAGGTGTGGGGGTGTGAGATGTTACCCAATTACCACTAATTAGGGGTGAAGTTTACCCTTTATGTAAGAACTGGAGACATACTGTTGTTATCACTTGAGAAAGAGCCCAGCTCGAAACATGTCGTGACATATTAAAGCACTTGAGTTTTGCAGTAAAGTTCTGCGTATTGGACCTATTATTAACCACCACCTTTATTGTTCAAATTTAGACTCTATCATGCTATGGTTTCTGCATAAAGTATGGACACAATGGAAGCATGGGGACTTATAGGATGTTTATTTCTATGTATATTGCTCTGTTATAAACACTACATTAACCAACAATGTATTTGAATTACAGATAGAAAATCAATTTATTTTGATTATGGCACACCTTTACACAGTACCAAGATTCCACTGAAGAAATATCTTTGCAATTGACTTAAAATGTATCTAAATAAAATTACCATACCCCCTATTAAAGTCTGGCTTTCAAAACAAACTCAGCACTAAAATTAATTGTAGATAACTTAATGACTTTGTTAAATTATTACCAAAGTATTATAAGCAACGGAGCACGAGTTTAAAAATAACATCATCTGAGCCCTTGCCAGAACTGTAAATTCTGCTGTCTTAATGAACCATAAAGAACTACTACTTATGCTGTTTTTATAATTAATGCTGAATTTCTAAGTTCCCTTGGGAATCTGAGAACAAGCGTTTCTTGCATCTCTTCATAACATTTTGATCTTGCATAACTATCTCAATTACTTAGTACTGAATCGAAATCAGCTTTGGTAGAAACTGAATTCCCAAGCCAACACTATTTATGAAACAAATGCTAAAAACATTAACCTTCCAGTCCCATATAATGGCTAGAGAAAATGAAAACGTGTTCTTGGGTGGAGTGGATTGAAATTCACAAGGCAAAGGGCAATGGCACATGGGACACTTTAGGAGGATTTGACTATTATCAATTTTAACAGCCCAGAATGCTTGGCCAAAATAGCCCCTGTAAGACTTGTTTGTCCTTGCTGTTATGGATTTGGAGTAACCATAAATACTCGAGTATAAGCCAAGTTTTTCAGCATCCAAA